>NW_004797336.1:481274-496845 GCF_000002075.1 Aplysia californica | reverse complement strand
AGAGAGAGAGAGAGAGAGAGAGAGAGAGAGAGAGGAAAAAAGAGTAAATTATTTCTACTGATGAGAATGACAACATAAACTTGGCTTACTGCAGTGAACAGGGCATATTCTGTTAGATTTTCACCAAAAAATTGAAAACGAGCTCATCACTGTATCAAGAACAATAACAAAAATAACTAATAAAACATTGATAAACCCAAGATTGTTTCATAGATGTATACTTAAATGGAAGTGTGTACTTTTACTGTTTTGTCTTTCAGATATGACATCATTATTGATGATAATCTCAAGCCTTGGTTGATAGAGGTGAGGAAAGAAATGTTTATGACTTCCTTTATCCTCTCGTTGTTTTATCCTGGCATGTGTATCACCTGCTAATTTGCCCTTTATACTTTATGAACCTGTTGTTTACTGACACAACCTCACAATTAAAAAAAAATTTGGTTTAGATAATAAAAAAGTTAATTTTATAATACAGCTTGTTTAAGTTCATAGAGCTTTTAATTGATTTTATAGGACTTTGGTATGGTTGAAGAAGATTAAAAACATTTTTTTTGTGTGTGGGGGAGTTGTTTTGGGTCTTGCTTTTGAATGATTTTTGGTCTGGAAACAAAAATTGAGAAAGAAGTATGTTGGGATGGATCTAATGTGATAGAATTTTGTTTTCTACAAGTGATGCAAGTGACACGTCCTTCAAATGTTATTGCTTTTCAGCTGAATACTCTTCAACATATTTTAAAAGTAGTTTGTAAGGCTAGAAACAATACAGTAAAGTCTGTGAATCTCGAAAACGAAAATAACGAATTCACAGGTATCTCGAACATAATGCTCGGTCCCGTTTCAGTCCCTATGTTTTCTTTGTATTGATTTCACAGAGTTCCCAGCACTCAAATCTTGAACAAATCCAATTCGCATTTTCAACTAAAGATCCGGCTTCACAGCCTTTCTGGCCGCGGGAAGGTGTTTCTTTGTTATCTTTATAGCCAAAATGTGGTCCTTGTCTCACCATGAGAGGCTGGAGGAAGGGGGTACGGGGAAGGGGGGTTGGGAAGTGATGCTGACCGCACCGCATGACTGGCTCACAACGCGTGCAATCGAGCTGTGGGACGCATGCGGTGCGGATGGCAAGAGGGGTAACTGTCTGTAAGCCAATGAAATCAGAGAGTAGGAATGATGGAGGAGTTTTTCGGCTTTCCACTTTCATCCATCTTCTTGCTTTCACACAGTCAGTACGTTCATAAAGAGAGGTAACCATATTACTTGTTTTAGTGGGTTTTTTTTATTTCTCTCAATTTTCTCTCTATTTTTCTGTATTTAGGGCTTTCACGGACATGACAAATTACAGAAATCTCGAACTCTATTTCCATTCCCCGACGAATTCGCGTAACCCGTGTTTGACTGTATTTTCTTTTACTTGTGAGAAAATATTTTTAATTATTGATATTCACAAGTCATATTTCCATTCCCCGACGAATTCGTGTAACCCGTGTTTGACTGTAATTTCTTTTATTTGTGAGAAAATTCTTAAAATTATTGATATTCACAAGTCAATGTTCTTTTATCTTCAGTGTCTCCTTATGAAAAAATTTGTGTAGGTATGGTAACCACCTTTTAAAAGAGGCTTTTTTTATGAAAAAGAAAAATCTCTACATATTAAAAGAAGCCCTTTCTTATTTTCCTCAGGTGAATGCATCTCCTTCTCTTTCTGCCACAACTTCCAGTGACCGCATCATGAAATATCGGCTCATCTCTGATGTTGTCAACATCGTGATTCCTCCAGGAGACATCCCTGAGTAAGATGTGGCGATGAACATTTCTCATCTTGATTGCTCAACTTTTGCTTATGTTTTATTGATCTCTTTTCTTTGACTCCCAGCTTTCCACTACTTTTAACGATCTTGTTGGCTTGCCCCCGACTTTATGTTCAACTTGAAATAAGGAAAGTAAATTTTATATATAACAGTGGCAACCATATATAACAGGCCCGGTAATAACAGGGATCCGGTAATAACAGGGATTTTTTAAATCCCCGTTTTTTCTTACTCTTTGTCTCTATTAAAAGTTATTGGCAATAACAGGGCATCATCGGAGCCCAGTCGGTTATAGCAGGGTCAAAGGCTCATTAACAATGTGTAAAAAGTAAGAGAGAGAGAGTAATGCAGTGATGGAGCAAGCCCACACAAGCCACGCCAATGCAAGCACACGCAGCAGGTGAAGCAAGAGAGGGCTGTGGTGTGCTGCAGACTTTAATTTAGCCCTAAGCTTAGCTACACTCACGCGTAATGTATCATGCGCAGGCGTGCCACATGGCCTCAAGAGAAGGGAAACTACCGATGAATAAATACAGATGATTAGTGCTCAAATGCTTACTTCCTTTGCACTTCTGATTTAACAGGGATCTAATATAACAGGACTTTTTCTCTGGTCCCACTATCCCTGTTATATCATGTTTCCACTGTATATTTTGTCCTATGTCAATAAGTTCTAATTTAGAAAGATGTCTAAAATGAAGTGTTGAAGGGTTCATGACCTAAAACGTTGCCAAAGTAGTTTTTGTCTGTGTGCTGCTGACAAATATTCTCACAATCACCCTTACAATGGGACAGAGCAGGATCTGGCCTAGCTGTGAGGGACGTAAAATGAAGTAATAGAAGGAGAGAGTCGATGATTCTTTAGAAAAATAGTGAAATAATCTGAGAGTTCTGTGTTTCCATAAATATATATTATAATAGATTCAAAGAGGACCGCAAAACTCCTAGCAGTAGGTACCAGATACTAAATTTTAAAAGTAGCTATATGCCAAATTTATCTGTTCCGTATGAAAGGCCTATATCTCCTGAGAATTTTGGTACCATTCTTTAACCTCTCAGTTGATTTTTAAGAAAATGGTAGCTGTTCAAAATTTTGTCAAATTTGTTAAAGTCACTCTCTGGCTGCAACCCCATGTTTGACAGATAATAAAAGAGTACCAAGGGCATAAAAAAATCTCCACACTAACAAAGTACAATCACTATAACATAGATATATGGAGCCTAATTTTTTTCAAGACTGTAAGACCATTACAAATCAGTATTTTATCGCCGCAAACAGGATGATCTATCGTTATTTCGACAAAAACTCCGAGCATTGACCCGGCTGGCGTCCCACCAGCCCCCCACGGCGAGCGAGTCGACTCTATACTGTAGTGTACTCAGCGCTCCTCGGGTGGGGAGTCACTTGCTTTCAGAGTTTCGCGGAAGGATTGATGAAAAATAGTTTCAAGCCGATTACTTTATTCTAACAAAAAATTAACTGATCTTTTTATTGATTCCCTTTTTGAGCTGGTATATTACATATTTCGTATAAAAAATTATCTTTGAAAACTTTGACGGCATTTTTAAAGACTTTCTGTTAAACGCAATAGGCCAAATATATACCACGGGAAAGACCGTCCAAAGCTTTCTACAGTTCTCCGCCAATGAAAAGACGGTATTTAATCCTCAATCATTCCGCGAAGCATTTGAATGCACGCGTGCCAATTTTTTAACTGGCGAACCACACGTTCTGACAGCGAGGGGCTTCTTTTCCCATGACGATTCTCCGGCTCCTAATAATCGGACATATAAACAACTTACACCATTGTAACAAGGAAAAGCTGAAATTTTACAAGGTGTACCCCATTTGGTGTTTTTATAGCGAAAGAGCAAAGAAACAGCGATCTGAATTACCCCAATTTCACGGATACCACGCTCTCGGAAGGCCGCAAGTGCCTGTGAGGCCGTGTTTACGCTACCTACTAGTGTTAATCCGCTTGTGTTGTACCATTGATACTACTCAAAGATCGATAGAGCCATTCTAAGACAAAGTAGCTCGAGACTAAAGAATGGGAACGGTACAATGTTGATAGATTAAGCATTTGATTTTATGTGACTTGCTATACATTCTGTCTGGATATTCATCGAATGATCGTTGAATGGGTTTGTGTCCCTTCAACGCTGTTAGGCTATTCAAGAGGCGAGTCCTCTTAATTTATCATCCAAAAAACTCCCCAGAACAACTCAAGTTCAGAATGCTCTTAGGGGATTCAAATCAAAACCATCCGCTCTGTAATCCAGTATGATACCTACTGAGCTAACAGTGAGCCTGTATTGTTATATATAAGACCCTGTTGACGGGTTAGTTGAACATTGGATGTATATGAAGTACGAGCAGGCGGGTGTATCACCATCTTGATCCTTCATTCTGCTATGACTCCAAACCCTTTTACGATCTAATTAAGTAAGATAAGATAGACTTTATTGGTGTTCCACAGGAGGAAGTGAATGGTGCACTTTGAATAGCTTTTTCAAAACAAAATCCAAATCTGTAGTGTTGTAACACACACGTGCAAACACATACATAAAGACTCACTCTGGCATACATATATATATATATATATATAGTCTCACAAACTCTCTATCACTTTCTCTGACAACACAGAAACAAGAAACTCCTTCATTTTCTAACTCTCTCTCCCTCTTATTATAGTCTGTCTAACTTATTCTCTCCCTCTTTCTGTCTCTATCTGTCGAGGTAGTCTCTCTTTCTCTGAGACTTACATATTTCCCATTACTGTGCATAAATGCTGTTTTAGGAGCTTAAGTTTTGTTCTCATTGTTTCAGCGTTCGATGGAACAAAGTGCCTGACAAAGAAAACTATGGACATTTTGATTTGCTGTGAGTATAACTTCAGTTTGTGCATTAACTATGGTTGTCCCTTTTCAGAAATTTCTGGACAGCCTAAGGTGCAAAGTTGTGCAAACCTATTTTTCTTAACAATGGGCAGTTTTTCCTGTCAACACTTTTGTGTGGTTCATCAGTTTATATTCTTTTTGTTAAAGATGAAGTAGTTTTGGTGAGATCCAAATAATTTTCTTTTTGATAAGCAACACACAAATTTTCAGATTTCTGGCGCCGAAATTTTAAAATATGTTTTTCAGTGAAACTGAAGGTCAGACAACACAAATTTGTTTTCTCAGTCTTTCCTGAATTAAGCAGCAAAAAAGCTTTTCAGTCTGGCTTGACCAGTGCAACCACAGCTATGATCTACTTTGTATGTTCTTGTATTATCCACTTATGGTAGGAGTAGCACAGTAGTATTCTAACTTTATGTCTATGACCAGATATGATGAGGAACTCGCCAATGCTGACCAGGCTGGTCAAGACTTGCGGGCAAAGGCCGGGCTGCCAAATCCTGCTCTTCGTGGTGGGATCCGGGAACAACGCAAAGGCTCCCAGGCTACCTGGAAATGATGACATTTATTCAGCAAGAGGAATGACAGGCAAAAAAGCATAATATTGTCTGTCTTTATTTGTGCCTAGTTTTTATTCCTTTTTCCATTTTGTAATTCCTTCCAGATTCAGTCTTTCATGTTCATGTCAATATTTTTTTTTCTTAGTCCTGTACATTCTGTCCCCTTCCTTCTTGATCTTTGTTGATTTTGTTCCCTTTGAATTTGAACAAGGGTCATGCATCCTCATTCTATGCCTCTTGTTCCTCTTCTTGTTCTTGTTCTTGTTCTTATTCTTTTAACACCACTCCTCACTTTTTCCTCTAGGTTTGTTGGTGTCTTTATCTTAAAGTATTGAGCCATGGGTGTTTTGATTTGAAAGGTTGGAATGTATGAGAGTATGCTTTGATACATTGTATTCATGAACTGTCCAGGTGCACTATGCTCAAGTTCAGAATGTTTCAGTGCATGTCATTCCTTTTCTTATTTTCATTCATTAACTCTTATCCTGCGTCTGTGCCCAGATGCGTATCTTATCAGCAACCGATTACGTCGGACTCGCCGGGCAGGCCGCCGGGGTCACTCAGTGTGTACTGTTGGTGTACAGCGCGCGCGCCGGGAAACGTGTGTTTTCGCCATGAATACCGCGGGAGTGTGTTAACTGATGATGAAAATAACGCTCTATCCTTCATAGTATTCTATTTATAAAGTGTTACAAACACATGAATAACCCCCTCTCACAAGCTGATAAGACATTACGAGTAGTTACGCCCATTTGAATAACCTTTCTGGACGCTCTTGTTGTTATGAATGACCTGAGGTTCGAAAAGGGATAATTTAGGTCAATTTCCGAATGTTTTACACTCAAATTGTTCTTTGTACCTGCACAAGGGTATTCAAAACTATTAAACAAAGCTCATCTTTTATCAGATAGTATCATTTCATACAAAATCAAGCTCATTTGAAATATTTTGTATAGAAAAATGGAAGTCTTGTTTCCTGACTATCCTTTCGAGCTCCTCATGTCTAAGTGGGTCAATTTCTTCTATAATTTCATTGGACGAACATCTAGAGCTATCAACTTGGCATGTTTTGAATGAGATGTATGCCTCGATTACGAACCAACGCAGGTGGTTCTAGAAGAAGGCCACAAACGCACACAAACTCAAGCAGACTGACGCACACACACTTGACCTGCGTGAATGGGGATCCGACTCGGGACCCGAATGACATGTAACAGGATGCGCGCTGCGCGTGCGCTGAACCAGGAGCTACACTGACTCGGGACCAGAACGCAGGCGAGGTGCCGAAATAGGCTTATCGGGCTACATAAACCCGGCTCCCGCAGGATGAGGGTTAAGAAGATGGAAGTAAATTTTCAAAAGTGTTTGTGAAGCTCATGTCTCTTACATATTATTTAAAGGACAGGCATCTTGTGTTGTAATGATGTGGCTTTTTTCCTTGTATGCAGGAAACTAGATTTGGTTTCCAAATTGTGAAGCTAGTCAAGTGTATCTGTCTTTCTGCTGGGATTCTGGATACCTTTAAGCCTGATTTGTCCCCCGTCAGGATGGACTGAAACAGTCTCTTCTCTGAATGGTGTAATTTTTGTTGATGGAGGCGTAAAATATTTACATTGAATAGAGAATAATCATAAGTGCAAGGTATGGGGTTCAAATTCAAGAACCTGGCTTTATGTAGGTAGCGTAAACACGGCCTCGCGGGCACTCACGGCCTTCGGAGCGCGTGGTTTCAGTGAAATCGGGGTAATTCAGATCACTGTTTCTTTGCTCTTTCGCTAAATATCACCAAATGCTGTACACCTTGAAAAAGTTAAGCTTTTCCTCGTTACAGTGGTGTAAGTTGTTTATAATATGTCCGATTATTAGAAGCTGGAAAATCGCCGTGGAAAGCGAAGCCCCTCGCGGTCAGAATGCGTGGTCAGCCGGTTCAAAAATTGACATGTGTGCATTTAAATGCTTCACTGACAGATTTATGATTAATTAGCGTCTTTTCATTGGTGAAAAACTGTAGAGCTTTGAAAAGGCTTTCCCTTGGTATATTTTTGGCCTTTGGCGTTTAAATACAAAGCCTTTAGAGATACCCTCAAAGTTTTCGAAGATCATTTTTTACGCAAAATTTATAAAATGCCGACTCAAGAAAGGTACCAATAGAAAGATCAGTTCATTTTCTATTAGAATAAGGTACAGTCCGTGCCGGCTATAAGCACGCCGGCCTTAAGCACGTTTCGGACTCAAGCACGCTAAACGGCTCTTACCGAATTTTTGCTATATAAATTACACGCCTATAAGCACGGTAACTTCGGCTTCAAGCACACTTCATTTACAAGGCAGTCAATATTTTCATGATGACCCATCGAAGTTCGAACACAGTTTACACCGCAACAGTGGAGTGTGTCAAGAGAAACACAAAGAACGCAAGTGATGGACACACACACTCGCACGGGCGGAGAGGAAGGCAGAGAGATGCACACAGCCGTTCGCGCGAACATAGGATCTAGACTAGGCCTAGGGCAAAGCTACACACGATCAAAAAAAAAAAAAGAGAGTCTGGGAGATGAGAAAAGGAGGCTGGCTGCGATTTCACCTTTGACCCTTGCTACCCATTAATCCTGATTGTGTATCACGCGCGAGGTGGGATGAAGGCGGTGGTATGAGTGGCACAGGGGGCAGTGGTACGCACAGGCAGTGTGTTACAGTAGGCCTAGTGTGCTGTATCATGACTGGCCGTCTAAATTAAGTTTTCATTTCCCATTCGACCACAAAACAAAAACAAACAAGCGAACAAAAACTACCATGGCGGGTGTCTAAATAACAGTGCACACTTTTGTGGGACCGCTATAGGCCTACTTACAAACTAAGGGAAATATCACGGGAAATTTTCTACATGAAAATCTCTGGATTATGTCTACTTCGCACTTAAGCACGCTTCGGCTTTAGGCACGCTTAAGCTTTCTCCCGATGACCGTGCTTAAAGCCGGCATGGACTGTAATCGGTTTGGAATTATTTTGCATCAATCCTTCCCTGAAACTCGCAAAGCATGTGACCCCCGCGGGGAGCACTCGGCACACTACAGTAGAAATTCGATCACTTGCCGCCGGGGCCGGTGTGGCGCCGGCCGTGTCAACGCTCTGTGTTTTTATCGAAATAACGACAGATCATCGTGTTTGAGGCAATAAAATACTGTTTTGCCATGATCTCAGTCTTGAAAAAAATTAGGCTCCATATCTATGTTATAGTGATTGTACTCTGTTAATGTGGAGTTGTTTGGAGCTCTTGGTACTCTTTTATTATCTGTCAAACATGGGGTTGCAGGAATTAGCGACTTAAGCAAATTTGATCATATTTAAAACAGCTACCAAAAATTGACTGAGAGGTTAAAGAATGGTATCAAAATTCTAAGGAGATATAGGCCTTTCATATTGAACAGATAAATTTGGCATACAGCTACTTTGAAAATTTAGTTTGTGGTACCTATATTATGTTTGTGTGGTTTACAAGCCCTGAATATGTGAGCTCAGTATTCACTGAGAAGTCAGCTGTTTCATCCATAAACTTAATTTTTTGAAATTCAAGGGATATGAGTGACTTTTGTAGAGTTACCTGTCTACACTAGTGCTCTTCATGTGCTATGACCATGGAGATGACCAACAAAAACACTTATTTTCTTAGTTAGAATCAACTCACAGGGAAGTGTAGGCTAACTGGTCGGGACTATCTTCAACCACTTTTCTGTGGTCTCTCTTTTACCCTGATTCAGGCAAGAATGGTTTCCATGGAAAGTCTTATTTTCTGTGATCCACATTGTTGACATCTTTGTGGAATAGGGAGAAGAAGTGTAAACATTTCTCCACTGTCAGATATTTTTTATAGGTTGTTTCATGTAAGATAGATCTAATGAGACTCTGTGGGAATCAATTCTTAGTTTAAAATGTGATATGATGTAGTGATAAAAAAGTGATTGTGAGGTCTATTTTGACAATACCACAACTGTATGTGTCGCAGCATTTTGGAATCAGGCACTTGTCAATTTAGGGACATATATATAGAGTCATTGTATAATCTTAAAGCCTGTTCATTCGCCTTGCGTTTGGTGAAAAAATATACATGTATGTTGAATAGAAGTCGAGATGTTTGCGAATGAAGGAGGTGGGGGGTCACCTGGTTTCAGAGGTAGAAATATAAAATTAGTGAGAAAATAGCCTCCAAAGATGAGTTATTTCCTTGGCTTGAGAGGTTGTGACAACTGAAAATTTACATTTTTTGTGCCTTTAATCAACGTTTTTCAGGAAAGTCCACTCAGAAATGTGTTCTTTAATGGGCATGAAAGGTGTTGAGGCAAAAAAGAAAAAATTCAATGAAAATTCACAAAGCTGCGGAAAAATGCTTGCTTTTTCACTTTGATTATTTTGACGAGTGCCAGATTTCACCATGCTGCCTCACATATAATTTAAATAAGTTCAGAATTCAGTGATTTTGATAGGGAAAACAGAAAATAACCTGTTGCCGAATAGGCATTAAGGTACAGAGCCAAGCTCTTTGTCATACTTTCTGTTTTTATTCTTTGGCAGTGTGATCATTGACTGTGAGGAATTTGAGAATTGATAGTGATATTATGACAGACAGCTCCATACTTCTAATACATGGCTGGTTCTAGCTCATGTTCATTTTCATTACTACTGATCTTGTGAGACTGCTTTTCCTGAGAAATAATATTTGGCTTTTGTCTTGTGGTAGTGGTAGGCCTACCTGTGTATTGGGAATAGGATGAGCTCTCGGGAGATGATGCTAGAATTTGTTTTCTTCTGCTCATGTTGTCATTTGAATGAGAGTTAATGGTTTACAAACAGAGCCTTAAGTTTATGGCTTTTTCCAGATTCTGTCTTAATTTCTTTAAAGTTTTGTGTCGTATATTTGGTGTGTATGCAGTGACTTTGATACTTTGGTTGTATTTATTATTGTGGAGTGTATGAGTATAAGACTAATGTGAGGCAGCCTAGTGAAACCAGGCGCTCGTAAAAAAACTGACAGCGAAGATGCAGGCATTTTTCAGCCAGTTTGACAGGTTTTAAAACATTTTTATTTGCTGAAAGTCCGTTTAAAACATATCTCTGTGTAGATTTTACTGAAAAACTTTGATTAAAGGCACAAAAATGTACATTTTCGGTTTCCAAGGACTCTCAAACTATCGAAGTCACCAAACTTTGGTGGCCATATTCTTTCTAATTTTACCTCTGAAATCAGGCGACCGCTAACGCCTTCAATTACACATATCTTGATTTCTATCAATTCAAGACAGATGGGTATTTTTTAATCGAAAGCAAAGACAAATGGACAAGCTTCAAGATGATACCAATACCTTCACATGCCCAAAAATTGACAAGCGCCTGATTCAACTGTGTCATGACACAAATGTATTATTGTTTTATATTAATTTATATGGATGTATAAATATGATTTCAAAGGGAAACTAGGAGAAATAAAAGTGCAGAGTATTGATGTAACAATAGAAGTGTTTGGATTTTTACATATTATTATATATCATTATCGGACTCGAGATTCAATATTTTTTTCATCTTATTTCTATGATCTTGAATCTGAGACAGAGTTATAGTACGGGTATAATGGCTATATAAGAACATGTGAAACATTCAACGCCACTATGGGGCTGTATATTTTGTATTTGGGAAGGATCAGAAATATAATATATGATACACTGACAGAGTATTGATTGTTTCTTTTGCGCTTTTTTTCTGCTTATATTTAAAGGGTAAATTTTTCTTCAGCACAACATAGAAACTGACCAGGAACTTGACTTTGCACTGTTCACAACTGAATAAAATCTTTATAGCTTTGGAAAAGACAATGAATGATAAGATGTATTGGGAGGAGGCAGTTCAGAGCCCTTGATCTTGAAGACAAGTGTCAACAAAAATGGAAATGAACAAATCACAGTAGACTCTGCGATACTGCCTTGCTAATCACTAACTTACACTTTATGTCAACAAATAAAATAAGTTGAGCATAGTAAATCGCTTTTCAAAAACTGTTCATTCACCTTCCCTCCTCCTTTTGGTTTCAACTAAGTTGTTCTTTTATATGCCTTCCTTCAAATACTTGTGTGGCTTTTAAAAGAAAGGTCTATAGCAAGAAACAATAGCATGTTTTTTTTTAGATCAATAGGTTTAATAACCAAATGAGCTCTCCTTACTCTACATTTTAATTCTTGTTAAATTACATCTAATCTTCCATAAAAAAATACAGCCCAACAAGCAAAGCCCAACTCATGGTTGTTCTCTAATTTAATCCATGTATTTATTTACGCAACTTTAGCGTTTAAATAACCCCCATAAAAGCTACATAACTAAACAATGTCTGAGATTGTCTCGTCTTAATGTGACTTGTCACCAATGGCTTTGAAATTCGTTTTGAGAACTTTGCTACTATTTTGAGTAGTAATAAAAGTCCTGAAAAAAAGGTTCTCAGGATGTTTCTGGTGAATTTTTTAATTTTTTTTGTTTGATGCACAGTAAAAGTATGAAATTGCAGAAATCAGGAAAAAAATATGAAGGTTGAATCTTGATTTATGTTATGATTTCACAAAATTCAAATGGAACACAGCATAAAACTTCAACTGATATTGAGATCTGAAAGTGGGAAGCTCGTGAAGGAATGCATGGCATATAGACTAGACTGATGTCTGGCAGCATTCATTAATTACAGTATTTGGTCTCACCAACCAACCCAATCGCTAGAAAGGACACCTAAACTGTTGTTGAGACAGCTTGTCCTCTGATTCGATCTGAGGAGATTCAGATCTTCTTCAGATATATGTCTATAGATCTTGAGTCATTCTTAACATTTTTAGGTCCTTGCTCCGGATACGAGACAAGGTCTCCTTAACACTTTGCAGTCACACTGCCAGCAGTAAAAAATACCCCATCTTGTCACCCAGACTGACTGCAATGGACTTCTCGGGCCATGACCGTAACAGGTAATTTCCACTGGCGCATTCTTGCGCCAAGTGACCGCAAAGTGTTAATGCCGTATTTTTTTACCTCATAAGAAAAACTGATTCAACCTATCTGAAGTTCTGTAAGAATCCCTTAGCAGTCATGCTAACCTGGAGACCATGGACTTTTCAGGCTTGTGGCTGATGTTTACTTCAAAGTCCAAATACAAGCTAATGTGGAAGTTCACAGAATTAATTCAAATCTAAAATTTAGCTTTCAGGGTTTGTTTTAGGTAAGTCGAGTTTTACGGCACTTGCAACACAATTGAGATTAGGCCATACGAGTGCTGAAGAAGGTGTATTTCAAAAGATAGCAAATGCAAAAAAGGAGGAAAAATAAGGACGATGTGTTTGATAAGAAAGAAGGAGCAATCCACACTAGAACACCCGCCAACCACCCTTAACATAATTTGCAAAGGCAGCCAGAAAAACAAGAAGATCCAGTCAGCCAAATCCTGACATTTTCATTGGCCTAAAAGACCATAACATACTCTAACTGTTATAGTGGACAATTCTTCCAAAAAAAAAGAATATTATATGCGCTTGAAATTTTAAGACACAATTAAAAGTGAATTTAAGCCATTTAAGAAGATTTAACCAACTAACCATGGGTTTATGTTTAGCAGATAGGCACACCACTTCACCATTAGGAAAGGGAAAGACGATTCTTTGGCTTTGGTGAGTTGTGGCATTTCTGATCATTATAATTAGCCTAATTAAGTTGCTGCGTACTTATATTATATTCACCCTTCGCTTTTCTCTTTTTACAATGTCAGCCTGCTGCAGTAGCTAGCAAGGTCCGCAACTTCTCTTCCTTCTTGGATTTTTAACTGGTAATCATCAGTGTATAATGCTGTCCTCAGAGAAATTCGCGTGCGCAACCCGCAAGTTGCGTACGCAACTTTTGGCCGTAGCGCAACTTTTGCGCAACTTTTGCGCAACTTTTGCGCAACTTTTGCCATTTTAGTGAATTCGCAAATTTTAGGCAATTTTCTGCAAAAGTTGGAAAAATAATAATTTAATTTCGGTAAAAATAACCGAAATTGTCTTCCACAACTAAAAATAAATAATAAATAACGACGCGAAGGCGTCAATTCGTACCTAAAATTAGATCTACCACTTCCTTTGCACTACGGGGTGCCCAGTGCCCGTTGCGGATGAGATCGGGTTGGGATGATCGCCCGACTCGTTGCCTGAAAACAACGCGTTTGTTTTTGAGTCAATGAGTCGGGCGCGATCGATTTGTGCCACGATAGCCACTTTGCGCCTTCAGTCTGTCGAGCAAACCGACCAGTCCCGACCTGACCAGGACCTCCCCAAAATAGTCCTTCTTGATCTAGCCAAATCTAGGCTCTAGATCTAGATATATAAAGTAAACTAAATCGTAAACACGATCGTCTGATTACTTAGCTTGCTTGGTTCCGTAGCACCAGGTAGATAGATCTAATACAAAAATTTGTGAAAGACTTTAAATCTTAGGCCAGGAGGGTAGATCTAGACATGGATCGATTCATCCAGAGAACCCTTAGGGGACGTTCAAATATAATCTTACGCCTGGAAAAGGCCTAAAAGGGGAGGGGGAGGGGTGTCTTGATTCCTGTAAAAGAAAAGTGTAAGAAGGGGGGGGGGGGTCTTGAACTAATGTAATTTTCACTTTTGTAAGGTGAAAAAATAACAAAGAAAATAATTTATGACAACATAATTTTTAATAATATATATATATAATATGACCCTGAGGTACAACGTGCATGCAAATATGAGCAATTACGTTTGACATACGGTGTTATTAATTAGGAATAGCCAAGAAGAGATAAAGAGTTTTAAAAAACAGCCCAAGTAACATCAGATGATGGCGATGAAAATGATCCTGAAAAGGGACTTTGAGTGAAGAGAAGCCTTTTGAAACAAAATAACTTCCATTCAGATGAGAGAAAAAGTAAGACAGGCAGACAGAAAGAAATGACAGAAGGAAAAGAAAGAAGTTGGACCTACTATTTGTTTGTTTGTTTGAGTAGGTGTTTTACGGCACTCTCGATTCAGTTTTGTTCATAGGACCTACTTCTAGGGGCGCTCTCCAATCACTCATGATAAAAAGAGGAATGAACATGAATACCTAGCCAATAATACAAACAAATAACTAGTAAGATAAATTCAACACAGTAAATTTATTAAACATGTTTTTCTGCTGCCCGCACAAAATGAGCTCTTTGCACAGTTCTGAAAAGTCCAAAAAGACAGGTAAACTGACATACCTAGTACATAATATCAATGACAGTTCAGACAACCTTTTTACACCTTCAATCATGCCGCTGTCACTGAAACTTCTCCCTCAGACAAACTAAAAAGTGTTCTGAGGGGTCAACAATAAGCGGTCAGATGTAAGTCATTACATGAGGCCTAAGAATCAACAACGAGAGGCCGGAGTTAATTCAAGACATGAATAATTAATAAAGGGTCAACAACATGGGGTCGGACAAACGGTAAATTTCTAAAAAGTCACCAAGCAGGGTCGGACTGAAGTCAGGACATGAGTCCTAAGGGTCAACAACGAAGGATCGGACTAAAGTTAAATTTATAAATGGTCAATAACAAGGCATCGAGGCTAAGTCAAGACATGAGTCTTGAGGGTCAACAACGTGGGGTCGGACTAAAGGAAAAGTTATAAATGGTAAACCAAGAGGGATTGGAGCTAAGTCAAGACATGAGTCCTGAGGGTCAACAACGGGGGGTTGGACTAAAGGTAAATTTATAAACAGTCAACAACGAGGGATAGAGGCTAAGTCAAGACATGTGTCCTCCTGAGGGTCAACAACATGGGGTCGGACTAAAGGCAGAGTTATAAATTATCAATAACGAGGGGTAGGGGTTAAGTCAAGACACGAATCTTGACGGTCAACAACATGGGGTCGGACTAAAGGAAAAGTTTTAAATTATCAATAAAGAGGGGTAGGGGTTAAGTTAAGACATGAATCTTGAGGGTCAATAACATGGGGTGGACTAAAGGAAAAATTCTAAAGGGTCACCCAGAGGGGGCAGACCAAAGTCAAAACATGGGTCCTGAGGGTCAACAACATGGGGTCGGACTAAAAGAAAAAATCATAAATGGTCAACAACGAGAGGTCAGAGCTTAGTCAATAGGGTCAACAACATGGGGTTGGATTGAAGGTCAAATTCTATAGTGTCACGCAGAGGGGACGGATCAAAGTCAAGACATGTGTTCTGAGGGTCAACAACCAGAAAAAGGATAACAGGCACAGTTATATAAACGGTCAATAACGAGGGGTAGGGG
>NW_004797336.1:474156-479458 GCF_000002075.1 Aplysia californica | reverse complement strand
AATTCAAAAACATTGGGAGCCCTGAGGGTCAACAACGGGGGGTCCAGAAATAATTAATAATAACAACAAGTTTGATCATTTTTTTTAGCCCCCCCTTCCGGTGGTAAACCACAGTTTTGGGCGCTTTACATGTACAAACTATTTTCCCCCTGGCAAAGGGGGGGGCACCCCCCCCCCCCCCCCACACACACACACACTCACAATCCCGCACACATTACACGCACACACATCTACTTGCTTATCACACGTTACAAAATGAGCACATACAAATACATAATAAAATAATATACACTATGCAGTTTGCAAAATACATAAATGGATACATAGTCATTTACATAAACATTGTACTGAACATGAATCTACTGACATAATGATTTCATTAAATGTGTCTTTAAAGATATTTTAAATTTAGACTCAGATGCGGTATGTCTCAAGGGTTGGGGGAAGAGAGTTCCAAACTGATGGAGCAAGGAAGACAAACGACCTGTCAGCTATTTTTTTTAAAACTCCCTTTCTGGGACTCTTAAAAGATACTGATCGCCTGATCTTAGTGATCTAGAGTTTGGAGCATAAATTTGGAGGAGATCACTGATATATGAGGGAGCTTTATTATTGAAACATTTATGATATAATGTTGTAATTTTATATGCTATTCTAGCTGACAAAGGGAGCCAATGCAACGTTCTTAACATGGGGAGTAAAGTGAATCCTCTTCTTTTTCTTTAGTACTAGCCTTGCAGCTTGATTTTGAAAATGTAACTTGTGAAGAGTGGTATTTGGTATGTTAGTTAATAAAGCACTGCAATGATCGAAGCGTGAAAAAGATGACACGAGCGTTTTCAATGAGCCTTCATTCAAAAACAGATATATGACAAAAGAAAAAGTTTTAAGTGATCAACAACGATGGGTTGGAGCTAAGTCAAGACATGAGTCCTGAAGGTTAACAACGTGGGATCGGACCAAAGGCAAAGTTCTAAATAATCAACAATAAGGGGTTGGAACTAAGTTAATAAGTCCTACTAAAGGGTCACCAAGAGAGGTTGGAGCTAAGTCAAGGAATGTGGGGTCAAAGTAAAGCTCTAACGCTTGTTTATTTGTTTTTGATCAAGTCATGATTGATTGAGTAGGTATTTTACGGCACTATCGACCCAATTTGATCAAGTCAGTTAACACTAACAGCACCAACAAAGTGCAAGAAATATTACCAAAAAAAAAAATCTACTCCAACAACTTCACACCCAAACTCAAAATCAGCAGAAAGCTCTTCCCACACCACTCTACCCCTGCAACCCCCCCCCCCCCCCCCCCAACAAAAGCCTACACTGCCCCCTCAACTACCTCCCGCCATGGCCATGGCAATACCGACAAAATCCTATTCTGAACCTAGCCTATCCACCTAGCTCCCTATCAACCTATCTGCCTATCTCTTCAGCCCCACTGCGTCACTTTAAGCCTGAGTGTGATATACGGAAATCGTAGCAACAGAGCACTGTGAGACCTGTATGACCAGAAAAGTGGCTAGACCTTCTGTTGTCACCAAAGTTTGCACTGAGAGTAAGGAACAAAACCTCTTATCATTCTATATCAGTGACATTATTTCTAAGTAGTGTCATTACAAAATCTCCGTCTGGACATCACACAAGGAATATTGTTTTCTTGAGTCTTTGCTGGTTTTTACAGCACTATCAACACAATTTATTGTACGGTGAGCTGACCTCCGCAAAGTAAGTGCAAGGGCACCCCCATCTTCGCTTCAAAGATGTGTGCAAGCGAGATATGAAATCGCTTGATATGGGCTCTAAGGTGGGAGACACTGGGAGCTGGTCTCATCAGAGGTGAAGCCCGACTGCGACAGGCAGCTGAGGGCAAACGTCATCACCGAAAGAACAGCCAGAGGCTACCAACGCAGGAAGACACCACTCACAAGTGCAGCCACGGCTACAGGGACTGCCATTCAGTGTGGACCTGTTCAGCCACAGCAAGCGCTGCTATCGAACCTGAAATCTCCTACGGCGCAGATCCATAGTATCCTGAGACTGAAGGATGCCATGCCGTCAACACAATTTCACATGAGAGAAATAAAACAGCCAACTGTTAAAGTAGTCCATGGTAGTCATCTGGAGGAATTGACATGTGTATTCAAGAGAGCTGCATGTTGAAAGGATTCTTGATGCCTGGCAATTGTCTGTTAGTTCTTGAATGACTAATTGAAGAAAATTTGTTTCACGGTGCTATTGGCACAATTTTGATCATGTTAGCACAGCACTCATTTGGCTGGATGCCCTGTGCAGAGCGGGGATGTTACAATCCAGGGTGAGCATGGTATCTGCTTCTTTGATAGCTGTTAACTGTTGGCTTGGCATCTTTCTAAGAAAAATATATAAGGTAGAGTGAGTTGCTAATTTTGAATAAAGACAATGTACATAGCTGCAATAATGGTCACTTAGCGCACACAGGAGAAATAAAGTTACGGGGAAAAAGAAAAAGGAATGACCCTACAAAGGCATTCTCCACCCAACAGCTATAAGAAATAGTAGTTTTTGATGGTGCATATTTTAACGAGGCAATTTTTTCATGTATTGTAAGTGCCAACTACAGAGTTTCCTAAAATCTGCCTTTCATAGCCCTTATTAAAAGGACGGGCAGACATTTTTTAAAAATCTGTCAGTACATATGTTTTAAAACTTTTCCTTTATTTTTTCTTAAGAACTTACATCAGAATAGTTTGTTAATTTTTCAAAGTAGAAAAAGGGTCGCTATAAAATTGTTTACTACCGGTTTGAAAAGACAGACATTTATAAAAATCTGTCAGTATATGTTTTATCATTTACCCTTTCCACCTAAGTGCCAAATTAAAACTTTTAACTTTAAATCAGAAAAGCCGATTGGTATTTTTCTAATTTTACTTCAATAATAAATAAACAAGTAGTGTTCCAAGACATATTTCCTAGACAAATACCTCCTGCAGATGCTCCTGTCTGTGGGTGCTCCTCCGGCTAGTCCTCCTGTCCTATGATGGTCCTGGGGATGAAGATGTGTTAATTAATAATATCCTCTTGATTCTATACAATTATTGTAATTGTTTCAGAAAATAAAAAGTCACGTTTTAATATTTTTTACTACTAGTTTCCGAATGGCACCATGCAGAAGAGTTAACGCTCAGATGCTACTGGATCGCTAACTACTACTAGTTTAAAATACCAGAAGGACATTTATAAAAATCTGTCAGAATATACGTTTTATTATTTTTCCTTTTCACATAAGTGCACCCCCCCCCCCCACAACAAACTTTCACCTTGAAATTTAAAAATATGGAACTTTTTTTCTCCAAATATTACCTTAATAATTAATTAAAGATTTTCCAAAACATATTTCCCAGACAAATACCTCTTGCAGATGCTCCTCCGGCTGGTCCTCCTGTCTGCGGCTGGTCCTAGTGATGATAACGTCAATTAATAAAATCGTCTTACATCTATGGGCTACAGTTTTGTATTTTTGATTCAGAAAATAAAAAGACTCGTTATATTATCTACTACCAGTTTAAAAGGACATTTTAAAAGGACATAAGGACATTCTCTTTTCACCTAAATGCCATAAAAAAAACCCAACAAACTTTCACCACAAATTTTTTTTTAAAGCCACAAAATTTATTTTTCTAATTTTACTTTAACAATTAACAAATAATTTTCCAAGACATATTTCCTAAACAAATACCTCCTGTAGATGCTCCTGTCTGTGGGTGCTCCTCTGGCTGGTCCTCCTGTCCGCGGCTGGTCCTGGTGATGAAGACGAGTCAATTAATACAATCGCATTGCAACTATACAGTTTGTAATTTTGCTTGAGAAAATAAAAACAGTCGCTATATTTTCTACTACCGGGTTTAAAGGCCAGAATAACAGTTATAAAAACCTGTCAGTATACCGGCATACGTTTTATTATATTACCTTTTCACATAAATATTTTTTTAAAACTTTCACTTTGAAATTGAAAAAAAGCTAAACCAGCAATTTTCTAATTTTACTTCAACAATTAATAAATAATGTTCCAAGACATATTTCCCAGACAAATACCTCCTGTAGATGCTCCTGTCTGTGGGTGCTCCTCCGGCTGGTCCTCCTGTCCGTGGCTGGTCCTGGTGATGAAGACGAGTCAACTAATACAATTGTCTTACGTCTATACAGTTTACATTTTTGTTTCAAAATATAAAAAGAGCGGTTATAATATTGTTTACCACCAGTTTAAGAGGACAGAAGGTCATTAATTTTAAAAAAATTCAGTAATTACATTTTATCATTCTCCCTTTTCACCTAAATGCAGCAATAAAACGTTTACCTTTAACAAAAAACCCCGCTATAATTATAATCAAATAATGTTCCAAGACATAGTTCCCCCCCCCCCCCCAGGGCGGTGCTACTGACTGAAGTGTCTTTAGGCCATTCCCAAAGGGGGGGACATAAACCCAAGTTCTTATGAATAGTAGAATTGTAATTGTAAATCAGCTGATTCATCCATGTCATGCTCATAACTGTGCCTGGACTGCAAGAGGGAACTGCTGCTTTTTCTTTCCCAATCCATACTATTGTCATTTTTCTCTAGTTCTTTTGTATGTCGGTCACACTCTCGTGACCCACTATTTCAGGGGTGCTTTGATAAAGCAGACTGTGCTGTTGAAGCTTGAGAGGTGGGCAGAAAAAGTCTGATTCCCTGTAAGAACTTCTTTGTTGACATCCACCCCTTGGCGCTCATATGACCTTAAGCAGTTGCGAGCGCCTTAAAACCTCTACTGAAACAAAGCAAACAAAAAGACATAGTTCCCAGACTAATACCTCCTGTTGATGTCCTGTCTGCGGGTGCTCCTTATGGTGGTCCAGGTGGTCCTTAAGGAACAATCCAGTATACACGCCACTCCAACATCATCACACCCAAACTCAAAATCAGCAGGAAGCTCTACCCACACCATTCTACCCCTGCAACCTCCCCCCCCCCCCCCCCCCCCAGGGCGGTGCTACTGACTGAAGTGTCTTTAGGCCATTCCCAAAGGGGGGGACATAAACCCAAGTTCTTATGAATAGTAGAATTGTAATTGTAAATCAGCTGATTCTTCCATGTCATGCTCATAACTGTGCCTGGACTGCAAGAGGGAACTGCTGCTTTTTCTTTCCCAATCCATACTATTGTCATTTTTCTCTAGTTCTTTTGTATGTCGGTCACACTCTCGTGACCCACTATTTCAGGGGTGCTTTGATAAAGCAGACTGTGCTGTTGAAGCTTGAGAGGTGGGCAGAAAAAGTCTGATTCCCTG
>NW_004797336.1:467056-474056 GCF_000002075.1 Aplysia californica | reverse complement strand
TGTCAATTAATACAATCCTCTTACATCTATACATACAGTTTGTATTCTTTTTGCGAAAAAATAAATTGTTGATAAAATATTTTTGCTACCGGTTTAAAAAGCATCAAAGACATTTTTTAAAATTTGTCCAAAAAATATGTTTCATCTTTTTCCTTTTTTCACCTAAACATTTCAAAAAAATGTTTACCTTGTACTTGTAATCAGAAAAACCAATAGGTATTTTTCTAATTTTACTTTAATAGTAAATTACCAAATGTGAGGCAGCGCGGTGGAATCAGGCTCTCGTCAATTTTTGAGCATGTTGAGTTATTGGTATAATCTTAAAGGTTGTTTACTTGTGTTTATTCGGGCGAAAGAAATATCCATTTATTATGAATACAAGTCGAGATAATTGCGAAAGAAAGAGGTGGGGGTCACATGTTTTCAGAGGCAAAATTAGTGAGAAAATGGCCGCCAAAGATTAGCTATTTCCTTCGCTTAAGAGTCCGTTGTAACTTAAAATTTACATTTTTTGTGCCTTTAATCAAAGTTTTTCCGAAAAATTCACACAGAAATGAGTTCTTTAATGAGCATGAAAGGTGTTGAGCCAAAAAACAAAAATTTGATAAAAATTCACAAACCTGCTAAAAAATGCAAGTTTTTTCACTTTGATTATTTTGACGAGAGCCTGATTCCACCTCGCTGCCTCACAAATACAGTCGAACCTGCCCTGACGGCCACATCTATAAGACGGCCACATGTACAAACGGCCACTTTCCATTTCCCCCCTTGCTTTTTTTTCTATATAATTTAACTGTGTAAAACTACGCTGCCGCGGCCACCATATTTTAACACACAACCCTATCACACCAAGCAAAAAACTGGTCTTAGACGGTCACCTTAGTGACTCTCTTACGTTTTGTCATAAATTGTGCACTGGCCCCTGGCGTTGTGGGGGGATCCGTCATAATTAAATCACCTGTCGTTGTTGTTGTTAATGTCCCTCCAACTCCAACCGATCATGTTGCGTAGGCCCCCTCCCACTGTTGACCAATAGGTAACAAATTTTCATCTACTGGTGGCGTAAGCGTGTGATCCCTCATAACCCATAAGCCCCGCCCAAAACTCATAAAAAAATCGTGAGATGAGTGGTCACTGTTTACCCAGTCTGTAACAAAGTAACAATGGACGTCACCATGAACTTGTGACAGAAGCGTCGCTTGTTCTCCTCGTGGTGGCGACCCATGTGTTTGTTTTACCATAGCACTTGGTCCTCCTTGTCTGACACGTCTCGTTTCATTGTCGCCCTCGCACAAAAACCAGCGACAAAAGAAAGAAAAAGAGAAAGAAAAAAACCAGCGAAAAAAACAGCAACAACAATAACAACAACATAACAACATAACAACAACAACAACAATGCAGCTACTTTCGAGAGACCTCAGAAAGGAATGGTTTGTTTTCTTCATCTTGATCAGTCCTGCCCAAGACACCACCTGTCTTATACGGCCACTTTTCTCCTCGACAATGGGTGGCCGTCTTATACGGGGTGCCCACGACAGCTGGATCGGGCCGATCGCCCGACTCGATCGCCTGAAACTGAAAACAAACACGTTTGTTTTTTAGGCGATCGTGTCGGGCGATCGGCCCGATCGGCCGATCCCGTCCATAGTGGGCACCCCGTATAACACAGGTTCGACTATTACCAAATAATGTTCCAAGACATATTTCCCAGACAAATACCTCCTGTAGATGCTCCTGTCTGTGGGTGCTCCTCCGGCTGGTCCTCCTGTCCACGGCTGGTCCTGGTGACGAAGACGAGTCAATTAATACAATTGTCTTGTGTCTCTACAGTTTCCATTTTTGTTTCAGAAAATAAAGAGTTGATATATTTTTACAACTGGTTCAAAAGGACATTAATAAACATCTGTAAGTAAATACGTTTTTTTATTTTCCTTTTCAGCGAAATGCAATTAAAAGCCTTACAGCTTGAAAATTGTTAAAAAATAAATTTATTTTTCTAACTTCACTTCAATGTTTGATTACATTATGCTATTTGCACTGGGACATCTGACTGCATTTCATAGAAAGACAGAACAAAATGGTTCGGCCACCTGTTACGTATGTTACCTAGCTAGCCAGCCTTGAGAACCTATAACACCATGCACTCAAGCTATAAAGGAAGAGGAAGGCCACACAAAAGGTGGATTTAAGTTGTCAAGGAAGCCCTGATAAATCATAGTGTCCGAACTGAAAGAGCTGCGGAGCTGGCCTACCATAGAAAACTGCATCTCCCCTCTATGCATAATGGCAACAGAGGATGAAAAAGTAAAAGTAAGTAATTGATCAATAATGTTCCAAGACATATTTCCCAGACAAATACCTCCTGTAGATGCTCTTGTCTGTGGGTGCTCCTCCGGCTGGTCCTCCTGTCTGCGGCTGGTCCTGGTGACGAAGACGTGTCAATTAATACAATCGTCTTACATCTATATAGTTTCCCTTTTTCTTTCAGAACATAAAGAGTTGATATATTTTACTACTGATTTAAAAGGACATTAATAAAAATCTGTCAGTAAATACGTAGGCCTCTTATTATTTTCCCTTTTCACCTAAATGTAAAAATAAAACTTTTACCTTTAAATCAAAAGAACCAATAGATATTTTTTGTTTTTCGGTTTTTTTTGGTAGAGGTTTTACGGCGCTCACATCTGCATAAGGTCATATGAGCACCATGGGGTGGATGTCAACAGAGAAGTCTTTACGCGGAATCGGGCTTACTCTGCTCACCTCTCTGGCTTCAACAGCACAAAGTGTCTTTCGACTTTCAAAGCACCCCGGAAATAGCGGGTCATAAGAGTGTGACAAACATATAAAAAAGTAGAGGAAAATGACGATAGTAAGGATTAGGAAAGTAAAAGCACAGTTATGAGCATGACATTGTTGAATCTGCCCTTTTATAATTCTACTGTACATAAGAACTGGAGTAGGATCAGACTCGCTAAATCAGTGTCCGTGCGTAACGAAGTGCTCGCTGGCACTACCCGCAAACAAGCGGTCAAGTAACGAGCCATCCGCTTGTGAAGAGTAGTTCGCTACTCGCTACTCATCGGACAGAGAACAGTTCGTCTAGCCAGCGAGCGGACGGATGGATGGAGAGACTCCATGTATTCAAGCAGGCAGACAGACGGACGGGGAGCGACTCCTATTACATACTATTTACACCCTGCCCCCCTCGTAAAAAATTCACCCTCCTGCCCCACATTGTAACTAGGTGTTCATTCTGGAAATTTTTAAATTTTGCTTTAATTATAAATTAACAAAGAGTGTTCCAAGACATATTATTTTCCAGACAAATACCTCCTGTAGATGCTCCTGTCTGTGGGTGCTCCTCCGGCTGGTCCTCCTGTCCGTGGCTGGTCCTGGTGATGAAGATGTGTCAATTAATACAATCGTATTGTATCTATACAGTTTGTATTGTTGTTTCAGAATATACAAGGGGGGATATAATATTTTTACTACTGGTTTAACTCTTTAACTATGTCTGGACAGTGGCAGCGTCCGTCAATCGAGGTCCATAACTATGGCTGGACCGATGCGAAGTCATTATTATATTATGATACGAGCCGAATATAAAAAAGTATGAGCTAACAAGCCTTTAGTTTGACCCGGAAGTCAAAGATAAATGAATTCTACATCTGAGTAATGCTTTATTGATGAGTTTGACTCGAAACACAAGTGGTTTTATAAACGTAATATGTCGGGTCGCATTTCCCCAAACACGAGAGAATTACGCGGAAACGTGACTTTAAATTGCATGGTTAAAGAGTTAAAAGGCCAGAAAAGACATTAATAAAAACGGGTCAGGAGAAATGTTTTATTATTTTTCTTTTTCACCAAAATGCGAAAACAAGTCTTTCACCTTGAAATAACAAAACCAATAGTTATTTTTCTAATTTTACTTTAATGATTAATAAATGATGTTCCAAGACATATTTCCCAGACAAATACCTCCTGTAGATGCTCCTGTCTGTGGGTGCTTTCTCCGACTGGTCCTCTTGTCCGCGGCTGGTCCTGGTGATGAAGACGTGTCAATTAATAAAATCGTCTTACATCTATACATACAGTTTGTATTCTTTTTTTTTTAAATAATATACTGTCGCTAAAATATTTTTGCTACTGGTTTAAAAAGCATCAAAGACATTTTAAAAAATTTGTCAAAAAATATGTTTCATCATTTGTTAATACAATCGTCTTACGTCTATACAGTTTGCATTGTTTCAAAATATAAAAAGAGTCGTTATAATATTGTTTACCACCAGTTTAAAAGGACAGAAGGTCATGAATAAAAACCTTTCAGTAAAAATACATTTTATTATTCTCTCTTTCCACCTAAATGCACTAATCAAACTTTTACCTTTAACTCGAAAAACTATAATAATGAACACCGAGATATATTTCCCAGACAAATACCTCCTGTAGATGTTCTGTCTGTGGGTGCTCCTCTTGGTCGTCCAGGTGGTCCTTACGGAGCAATCCAGTATGCACCCCACTCCAACTTCACACTCAAACTCAAAATCAGCAGGAAGCTCTACCCGCACCATTCTACCCCTGCAACCTCCCTCCCCCCCCCCCCCACTTCCCCCCCAAAAAAGAAAAACATACACTGCCCCCTCAACTACCTCCCGCCATGGCCATGGTAATATCTACAAAATCCTATTCTGAACCTAGCCTATTCACCTAGCTCCCTATCAACTTGTCTGCCTATCTCTACAGCCCCACTGCGTCACTTCAAGCCTGAGTGTGATATACGGAAATCGTACCAAACTTTGAACTGTAGGAAAGGGATAAAATTGTCTCGTCATCTGTCTAGTTCAGTGATCTCATATAGTGAAGCAGCTTCTGTACAATATCTGAAACAGTACATCATACAAAGAATTTTTCTGTCGTTGAGTCCATGTTTTTACAGCCCTACCCGCACAATTTCACACAAGCTTGAGAAATCAAAGCGCATTATCAGCTGTTATAGTTGCCAGTTATCGTTCTCTGGTGTAACTGACAGAAGTCCATTTCAGGGTAGCTGTGGCAGTATATTCGTCTGGCTGGTTGTCTAAGAGTGAGGGGCAGGGTGTCAGCTTTTTGGGTGACTGTCAGCTGTTGGCTTCTCATGTGGGTGCTGGCTTTCTGTCAAAAATAAAATTGAAGTCAAATTAGTTATTAATTAAACTTTACAGTTTAAGTAAAGTAAAGCACATCCAAGGCAATAATAATTATCAAAAATGTAGGAAAAAAATAAGACAGACAGGAACAAACTACAGGGGAAAGGAAACGAGAAGGTTCTGTCATTGACACCCCCCCACCCATCGACAATAACAAAAGGCAATATATTGTGGGTTTTGGGGGTGGGTTTTTGGGTTGTTTCTTAAAAAGTGTTTTACGTCGCTCACAACTGCATAAGGTTATATGAGCGCGTGGGACACATTAAACTTTTTCAGTTGGTAGGAAATTTTGAAATTTGCCCGGGTGGCGGTCAAAGCCTACTCTTATCGATTGTGAACCACCAAGGGATCTTTAACGTGCGCAACTTGCCCACGGCCCTCCGAGATTTTTCGCTCTTGTCCGAGTAGGCTAGGTGCAGATCTTTCTTACCAGAAGATCAGGGGTGTGGCTGAAAGACAGCAGTAAGAAGGAGCCAGGGAGAAGCAGTAGAGAGGCTGCAGAAAGAGCCAGAAGCCCAGAGGAGGGGGCAAATGAGGTGAGGGGGTGGGGGCAGAAAGAGGAGACGAAAGCAGACGATAGAACATTGCTAGAGAGCAGGCAATGAGGTGAAACGAGACAATTTTAGAGAATACATTTTTTGGTCGCTACCCGGACTCGAACCCGGGCTAACACCCTAACCTCTAGGTCACGAGAGCCCCCATATTGGTTTTTGATTTAGTATTATGTTCTATATCGCTATAGAGAAAATCTGTTCATGTATTTGCCACATACTGGTTTTCCAAACATCAACTTTTCTTACTACTGATTAAAAGGATGGACAAACATTTTTAAAAATCTGTCTGCAAAATTATGAGTTAAAAATGTTCACTTTTTTACAACTTTGATACTACGCATTTCTTGTAGACTAAATTTTTGCAAAACAAAGATTTTTCCAGGGTCAATAATATTAACAATGACTTCCTGTTGGAGCATTTAAAATATCAAATACTGGTATAAGTGTATCTTTGAATTCACCGCATTCTATCAAAATAAGCCAAGCAGCAGAAGAAACAAATTGTAGCATGTTATAAAGAAAGGACATTTTTATCCTCCTAGGAGATGTTCTTCGCTTGGTTGTGTCCAAATTTTGACTGATTAAAACTTCCATTATTCCATTTCCAATATTAGTGTGATAAAGAAAAAGATGAATGCAACCTATTGAAGGAGAGGTTCCACCTTCAGTGAGACGGAGCAACCAATATCATAAATTTAAAAAGCAAATATTCAGGTCTTAGGTTAATTTTAAGACTCATTACTCGACATGACCAGGGGCATTTTTTGAGAGACACCTAAATACAAACATGTAATTTGAAGTTGAACTCAAAACTCACCAATTATTGGTACTTTTTAATTTCTAAAGTAGTAATTGAGTTAATGCCCTAATAGGGGACGTCTGTTAGTAGGGGGGAGAGAGAAAGAGAGAGAGAGAGAGAGAGAGAGAGAGAGGGGGGGGTGGTGGTTGCAGGATGTGGAATACTGAAAATAGAAATTACTAAATCTGAAGGAACTAGGAGGAAGGGGTTGGGGGGGCGCAGTTTGAGTAGAAAGAGTGCACAGGAAATGCAAGTGAGAGAGAAACAACGGAACTAGCCCAAAATAGGGAAAGGGGAATGAAATGGCCTTTCAGTACGCACAATATGTACGATGAAGAGGAATGGGGAGAGACGAAGAATGAGGACTTGATAATAAGAATTGGAATACGATTCAATATCAAGAAAAACGAAAACAAATAACATACCTGAATATTTGCTAAGATATAATGGAATCC
>NW_004797336.1:453314-460405 GCF_000002075.1 Aplysia californica | reverse complement strand
CCCCCCCTCTCAGATCAAGAGAAGAACAATATTAATTATACAGTCTTACCGGCGCACATACGATGAAATAGAGAAAACTGGTGCAGCATGATAATTTAGGGAAAGACTAATTGTAAAAATGTAATGCGTTACAAATTCAAAAGTATGAACTCAACCTCGGATTCAAGTACTCGCATGCACAAAGACTCTTCGTATCATACATCTATAAATTAGATTTATTGAGCAAGTAATTTGGGTTTCCCCAGCATTTGTAAGGGAATTTCTTAGAGTAAAGATTGATACTCCTTAATAATATCTCAGGTCAAGTAAAAGCAGTTTATTTTGCCGATGTTCAACGCCCTTCTTGAACGAGAAAAGGGGCTTTCCAAACGTTGAACGTAACTCTCCATCAACCTTCTGGACACCGGGCTAAGAGGAAATAATTATTTTTCTAAACGTCTCTCAAGTTGTTGAAGTTAAAAGCAAAAGCTAATGCAGCAAAAAAGTAAACTTGAATTTTAATATCCTAGATCGAGCCCTGTCACGACACACCAGTCTCCGTGTAATAGAGTAGGCTACACATGGCACCTTTCCCCCCATGCCCTTCAACTGGCTCCAAATTGAGTCAAATGGTAACGTGTGCTCCGTAGTGAACCGAAATTACGTCATATTGCACAATCTAGGATATTTTAGTACAAAGCTATGGCGACAACAGACTTGTCAAGAGTGCGCGATGCCAATGAAGATTTAAATTATTTGTTTATTTATTTATTTATTCATTTATTTATTTATTTTTTGGTATCATATGCCATTTTCATAATGGGTACGTGAAGTCTTCCATCTGAACCGGCCGAAATATGAATTATAAAATAAAAGGAAGAAAAACAAAAACACAAACAACAACAACAAAAAAACCCAACTTCTTGATTTGTGCACATCACAGCATAAAACGCGTAACAAAGTGTACAGAACAAATGTTTTGCAAATAATAGACCTCTCATGAGATATCCGACAGCGTTACATATTTCTACGCTTGATTATAATAATAGCAATAATTGTGGCAAGTGGGATTTTTTTCAACACAAAGCTATATACATAAAAATAATATAATAATGATGATAATAATAATAATAATAATAATAATAATAATAATAATAATAATAATAATAATAATAATAATAATAATAATGTTTTATTTTACAAAAAAGTATTAATATGGAATACCATTTGTGTTTGTATCATTGAACATAATTATAACACTTTCAAGATAGTATCAGAGAGTTACCATGAGTCTGGCATAGTCAACAAGTTAGCGACGAAATCTCATTTACACGAAGGAGATACGGAAAGTTTTCAGTTTACCTGATTAGGCTACCGGTACCTGAATCCGTCAGATCTGAAGTAACCCCACAAGATCTCACAACAAGAAAACTGTTAAGAAAATTAAGACCTTCCGTGCTTGCTATAATTTACAAATAAAACATTTGAAGTTAATTATAATGATTTAACAATATAAGTATGCACCCCCCCCCCCCTCCTCCACCCCCTCAAAGATAAAAAACAACTTTGTAACTAAAATCACAGCAATAATCCCCCCCCCCGAACAAAACAAAACAACAAACATTTTTTAAAGGCTGAAGTCAAGTTTACTTTGGACATCAACATATTATTCATTAATCAAAAAAGTAGTCGAGCATCAATAGTCGGTTTGGTTTATTTTCTGAGAAGGGAGCGAAGGGTTGCGATGTTGGAGCTTTTTACGTCCAAGATAATCCAATTTGGATTGTTGTAAGGCGGGACCTAATAACTGAATCGCTTTCCCTCATTCCCAATAGACACAGCCCGAGCTCAAAATTACATTATCTATGCTAGCATCAGAAGCTCACACAATCAGAGTACATGTTGTACAGTCTGTTAGTGATGAATACGTGGAGTTCAAGGTATGATTATTGATATCAAATTGTAGAAAAACAACAATAAAAAAAACAACAAGCACACACACACACACACACACACACACACACACACACACACACACACACACACACACACACGCACACACACACACAAAACCAACTCTCTCCCCCCCCCCTCCTACATCCCCAACTAAACGAACAAACAAATCCAACAACACCCCCTTTCTGAAAAAAACAACCTTACCCTAAAACAAAACAAAACGAAAAACCGAACAAAACCAAACCAAAGCAAAGCAAACCAAACAAAACAATAATAGAAACATACATCCAACATACCCAAACATGTGCGATTCAACATTCTGTAACATCATAGAAAACAATCTTTTCTGTATAAATGTTTAACTCCAAGGGACTCAAAGAAGCTCGCTTTGAAGGCATAACACTTGCTACTCTCGCACTGCAGTCCATCCCTAAAACCCATTTTCGAAAACGATATAGCGCACTGAAAGAGGTGCTTCTTCCATGAAAGGAAAATCGGGCTTAAGACACCTTAACATGAAAACAAACACGACAAATCAGCTTCCCCTACGAGGGATTTGAACTCTATGTCTTTTGCAAATAAGACAGAGCACTCAACTGTTACACAACTGAGGTTGATAATGAAAGGGCCGATATATTTCAACACATCTGTATATTATCTTTTGTATGTAATCTGTACAATATAAGACATTTATATTATATCTGTTTTTCAACATAATAATATGTAGACAAAGTAGCTAAATATACAATGAACGTGGAGCAAATCAAGGGTACACAAACCCGGTAAAGGAGTGAAATAAAACGGATTGGTTTTCAACCAGAAAAACTGAAACGCGGTCGGAGGCATTAGCTTGCAGGCAGGCTGATACCATGTAAAATAAAAATAAAATAAGACAAAATAAAGTCTAAAAAAGAGACCTCAAATGATTTGTAAAACAACACAGTTGACGCAAAATTCTGTGGTTAGGCGGGAATGTACAATGAAAATACGGGAACATTGTCAGCCGTGCAAGGCCGAGCTATGAATTTTTAATAAACTCTCAGACAAAAACAACCAGTTTTCTCCCTTTACGACATCCAAAGAAGAGTCATATCTTTTCCACAGCCCATCTTAAACAGCGGCAGGTTCCATTTATTTGGTTTGGTTTAGCTACCGTCCTACTATACATTTACTTGTATCATGAACTATTTTGTGGGCAGAACTCCAGATCCAGCGAGTTAACATCTGAAACCAACAAAATGCAGAGCACAATATTATTCTGGACCTAAGTTAACCCTTTTACTGCATCGCCCAAGACTGTAGAAACTCTTAGATAGGACAATACAATAGTTCTGGCAGTGACGCGGTTACTGTTGGTATGAGATCACCGAAGTTGTTCCATCTACTTGGTTAACGCACAGTGCATGTATTTGGAATCCCTTTTCACGCTTGATCCGTCATAAAAAAGATGTGAGAAATCGCCCTTCTGCAGTAATCAAGACAGGCGGCTGGAACTCTTTTGACACAGTAGGACAGGCGTGGGAAACCTAAGCTTGTGAATGAAAACCGCTTTCAAGGTCACCAGAGTTTTTAGCAGAAGAAAGAGAATCGCGGTTCTTGTCCTCTTCACTATCCTCCGCCAACAAAACTCCGGTTTCTTCATCACACGCCTCCTGCCAGTCACGTGATTCAGTTCTCAGTTTATTTGCTCCACTACGGTTCTCTATTAAAACGATATCAGTGAAGTCTTCCTCGAATTTCGGGCCGGTCGTATTTTTCCCGCCTTCCAAGTATTTCTCGAGGCTGAGTAACGGGGGGAAATGCAGATCGCTGTCGTACTGACCGTGTTCTGGGTACACAGGTCGCGAGTCGCTGCGATGTCTGTAGTGCTGCTGGTGGTAGCTGTGAAGGAGACAGTTGCCTCTTTCACCATGGAAGAGCATGTACTCCTCTTGCTTTGGCGTAAGGCTGCGTCGCTTGGTGGGTCCTGCACTCTCTAAAGCTCGGACATCTTCCATCTGGGCTTGACTGAGCTCAACGAGAGAGTTGGATTTGCACACGTACGTTTTCCCGTCGGCCATAGACTGTTGGAAATATCGCATATGGACGCTTTTGTCGACCATGGCGTGCTTGTGAGGCAAACTTTGGTGTGATGCATTACCTTTTGAGGCCGTGCGCGAGGATTTCTTTTTCCCGTGTTGCTGCTTACCGTCAGGCGTTTTACCGGAAAAGGAAGTAGATTCGCCTTTTTTGCAAGCCCGAGGCTGCGTTTTTTCTGAAGGTGGTGCTCCTCGTGGAGCTAGGGATTTCTCTTCTGAACACTTGGGCAAGTGCTGCGACTCAGGTATGGGTGTGGAGGAGGGACTATCGGGAGCGGTGCCGTGGTTCGGCTTCTGGGAAGGGGGCCGAGAGGTATGCGCAGACAAGCAAGTCCCACGTGGACCTGATTTGACACCGTTTTCGGTGCATTTTCCAACGTTATAGTCTTTGTTGCAGGCCATAGAGAGCAGTGGCGAATATTTTGCCATATTATTGTCAGTGTCAGCAGTACCGTGGTTCTGCAGTTGCTGCTGTTTGTTTTTTCGAACCTTTTTCTTTTTCTTACTTATGTCTTTTTCCGTGTCAGGCATATACATTACGTACTGGGGTCCCGTATTCTTTCCTGATTTCCTGTGACTTCTGTAGCTGTTGCTCGTACGACTTGAGCCAGCATCGAAGTAGTTGGGTTCCCCGGGGCTGGAGGTTGCGCTGCAGCATTGTAAGTTTTGTCGCCAGCTCGTCCGACTGCCTCGATTGTCAGATGGAACACGCCCATCCGCGCCAGCGTTGCCCCGCCCGCCACCACCGCCGTTGCTGCTCACGTCAAGATCAAAGTTTCTATGAATCCCGTTCGTCCGAACGTTGTTCTTTGACCCTGGCGAATCTCTGACGTTAAGACTGTGGTCACTTGCCGACTGATGTCCTACGATCGGCATCTGGTAGCAGTCTGGGCCGTGCTTATCGGCTCCATCGAAACTGCTTCGAGCGCTCATCAGAGGAGCCGGACTCCCGCGTTGGAGTGATGACGTCACAGCGCGGGGTTGAGAAGATCTCCATGCGTCCGTCGTTCTGGAGGAACTCTCTCGCGTCTCGGCGCAAGAACCACCCACATATTTGTGAGCGTTTGGGCAGTGCTCCGCGCAATTCTCAGCCGCGGTACACGTGTATTGTGGGCTAGGATTCCCAACGTCGACCTGGCGTCTCCAGACTTCCTCTTGGTCCTCAATGGGGAAATGTCCCGGATTTTCCTGCAGGTCACCGTCTGAAGTGATGACGTCATCGCCCCCGGCCTCGGTGCGGGCAGACTGCACGTGTAACGCGTGGCTCCGCTCGTCCTCCTCGGGGACATACGTCTCTGACGTGCAGGCGTTGGTCTCGGTACCACTCTGCGAGTAGAAGTCTTGATGCAAAATCACCTGTGGAGAACACCATACAGGAATGTATTATACCTTTTCGCTAACACTATTCCTTTAAAAATGAAAAGAACATTTTAAAAAACCTACCAAATTTGAACCAGTTCCTGGCGAAATTATACAATAGATATAACGTAGAGGTACAGAATATCCATATAGCTGACACAAAAATCGGACTACAAATAGATAGCTAAATTTCTGCCCTTTAATAAGGCCTGCCAGTTCTTTAACCAGACTGCCTGTTTGTTTGTTTGTCTGTGTCTGTGTGTGCCTGTGTGTGTGCTGGTCTAATGGAATGGAAAGCCTCAAAACCTTTTCATTTTCTTGTCCCACTGCCAGAACAACTTAATGGTAAATATATGCAAGAGTTGCTGCAAGTGATATTACGCAGATGATTGCATTCTCCCTTCTAAATAAAAAGAAAGGGCTGACAATGCGAGATCACTTTGTGATTTAATTGATAAATGTTGATATTCGAGTCTTAGATTTAATGAGATTCTATCCAAAGTTGAAAGTTGACTTGCATGACCATCTTAGGCACTAGTAGGGATCTTATAAAGAAAATAATTAATTAAGGGTTATGCCTAATCCTCACGTGTGCTTCGTCATCTGGCGCCACGTCCTTGCCACGCCTTTGCCCTGTCACTCCATTCCTGACTCCGCCCACTGTCATGTCGTCGTGATCACACATGCCGCCTGGGCATGTCTTGTACTTGTGAGAATACCTCTGGCCACTCATGCCATCACAAGATTTGCCCCATTTCGGAATGAACCAGTTGAGGGGATAACTGTCCACATTCGCGTCTTTTCCCAGCTCCCGGTTGGTCCCTGTGCTGATCTGTGGATGTTCAGACGTACATCATAAATCATGGGAAATCGGTCATCACGAGAATTTCCTCAGACTTCAGAACTTAAGCACACGTGTAAATGACTGTTACACACAAATGTTATGGGTAATCGGTCGTTACGAGAATGTGCGATTTGAGAGTCACAGAGTCATTATGTTCCAGCACAATATCAACACAACCATGCAAAGGAGAAGACATGTTCTGAGAAGGCCGAAGACAAGATTGCCCTATCAGACGAGCTATTGGAAACTACCTGGGAAGAGAAAGCGGGGAATACCAACTGGAACTTAAAGAGGCACAATAAGAGGTGAGGTTGTCATCCAGGGCCTGGATGTGCCGAAATTGGAGGGCCTCGCAAGGGACAGACAGGTGGCGTTGACTGTTCTCCGCTTTATGTACCTGACGGTGCAGGGACAGAGAGAGAGAGAGGGACAGAGAGAGAGAGAGAGAGAGAGAGAGAGAGAGAGAGAGAGAGAGAGAGTAAGCGCAATAGCGCCCTTTTAAACATTTTGGCGAACTACTAGAATATGCGAATTAAAATTTCTTTTCAAATAGCAAAAATCGCAAATTCAAGTCACGCGCGAGAAAAAACAAATCAACCCCCCCAAAAAAACAACAACAAAAAAACCACAAAAACCCCCCTCACGGTAAGCAGTATTTTCATGTGAGCTACAGGTTTTCGGTAGTGAGAAATAGACATTTGTATGCGTTCTCTTGATATTTGTGTGTCTGATGTGTTGGTAGATATCTTTTGCATGTAATATATACCTCACCCCCCCTCTCTATATCTATCTATCTATCTATCTATCTATCTATCTATCTATCTATCTATCTATCTATCTATCTATCTATCTATCTATCTATCTATCTATCTATC
>NW_004797336.1:448031-450786 GCF_000002075.1 Aplysia californica | reverse complement strand
GATAGAGAGAGAGAGAGAGAGAGAGAGAGAGACAGACAGACAGACAGACAGACAGACAGACAGACAGACAGACCGAGAAGAAAAGCAAAGAAGAAAACGAAGAAGAAGGGCATGTTTAACTGTTTTGTTCATTGCCCGCCCCTCACCTTCGCCTCGTTCAGATGTATGAGATTCTTGCCGAAGGCTGCTGCAAGCGACAGGAAGGCGATTGGGGCCCAACACAGGAAATCTGGGGACGACGTTAAACAACCTTGACTCTCAGCATATTATCGATTATTACGTACTGTAACAAAAATACAAAAAGAGATGTTCTTGTTTTGTCAACACTAGCGAGTAGTCAGTTACTTCAGAGCTGGACATTTTTATCTGCATACGTGAAACCAAGAATCGAACGCTTCTTTTTTTTTAAAACGGAAAATAATGACAAGCAAACGTCGCCGGTGATGGTCATAATGTGGACCAAAGTCAAGTTCACCGGTTTTTGTTGTCTCAGAACCTGCAATTAAAAATTTTTTTAACGTCTCCTCAGAGGCAACCCTCCAGAGAAATCCAAAAAACCCTGAGATTTTTATTTTTATTTTTGGACATACTTAAACGTTTCTTTTTGGGTCCACACAGAGTCAACCAGCTAGAAAAAAATAACATTTAAACACCCCCCCCTAAAAAAAGGAATTGGCCTACCCCCCACCCCAAGCCCTAGCTAAAAAAACCCCACAAACAAACAAAAACCCCAACAACTAAAACAAACAAACAAATTATAAAAAAACCCAGATAAGTCTTTACTTTTAACTTACTAACTCAATTTTGTTGCACTCGTGAATGGGGGCATTTTGCTTCGTTGGCGAATAGGCAACGCTACAGGTACAAACTGAAGAAAAAAACCGTTTGTGTCCCAACTGTTAGGAAATAAATGCAAACAGTTCGTGTACCTCAGACATTGTTGTCTTAAGACTTTAGAAAGGTTTATTCAGCACTATAAATAGGGGTGTGAGAAAACCCGTGTCTGCACAGAGCAGAATTTTCATAAGATAGTACTTGTTCAGGTGCCAATTTTTAGGCAGAACACGCCCAGAGTCTACGTTCTTTTAATTGGGGCTCTAAATGAATATCATACATTATTTATATCATTATTATTATCATTAAGGTTGTTGTTGTTATAATTACTATTCCAGCTAATCCTCGGACCTGTGGAAGGAGTATGGAGACCAACAATAACCAAGAAAATCAAAGCCATGTCCAGTCGAACCTGATCAAACGACCACCTGTCCAAGACAAGCATCTGTGCAAACTACAACTTCCCATTCGCCCCTGCAGATTTTTCTATATGTTGCTACCTCAGAATTATAAAGTTCTATCTGCTCAGTACCCAGTTTTGAGAAATTTGACTTTAAAATTCCCAACAGTTCAAGCTTTTTAAAATGCAGTTCTTTGAGTATGTTGATAACGACTCCGAATCATCTTACGATTTCGATAGAGCAGATAGAACGTTTGATTTCTGACCCCATGGTCTTAGTAACTCAAAACGGCCCAAACTGTCAGATAGAACGTTGTAATTCTAAGGTAGTGATTACTTTAACGAAACTGTCAAAGACTTCTATCAGTGTAGGACAATCTTTTCTCCACGACAATGGGTTGTCGTGTCGGACAATTTCGACTGTATTCCATACCTCAGAATTATAAAGTTCTATCTCACATTTTTGACCATTTTGAGTTGCTAAGACCACGAGGACAGAAACCAATACATGTTCTGTCTGCTCTATCAAAATTGTAAGATTATTCGGAGTCGTTATCAATTTGTTCCAAGAATTGCACTCTAAAAAGCTTGACATGTTGAGAAGCTCAAATATCTTTTGACGTGAAAGTTCTTAAATTCAGGTAAGGAGCAGACAGAACTTTGTAATTCCAAGGTCACCATCATCATTGCCTTTCTCACCCTGCACCAGGGTATAGGCCATGAACAAACACTTTCCTCCTTTCTCTATCCTGGGCTAGCCTCTTGATGTTATCCCATGTCTTCAATCTTAGGGTGACGATTTTTCTTACCTGTGAACACGAGCAAAGCCATCCTTTTGGCTACACGTGTGTCGTTGGAGTTCCAGGCCTGAGAGTCCCGGATGCTGATGTACATGACCAGGTAACAGGTGAGGATGATGAAGAACGAGATACCGTTGAACACCATGATGAAGCACACGTAGCCTGGGGATGGAAGGGAAAAACTAGGTAAATCATGCAACTGGAGGAGAAAAAAATCGGTATGTTCAACTGTTACAGCTGAGGAAAACATTTTAACTTGCTATGTATGGTGACTGTCGGAGAAGACAAAATTCTCGGTATGAACAACTGCTGGTGGAAAAAATAACAACAATCCACCACCACCCCCTCCCTAAAAGCTCCGTAATGCAAATTTTGGAGAAAAAGTATAAAGAAAATAAACAAAACAACTACTCCGCATCACCCAAATAGAAAAAAAACAACAAAACGAAACAAAAAGAAACCACACATGCATACACACACAAACAAAAACAAATACTAACACCACCACCACCAACAAAAACCAATCCAAAAACAAAACGGAAAAACCCAACCTGAAAATCAATAGTCCAACAAACAGGCAAAAATTATTTCCCCTCCCCACCCCCACCCCCACCCCAATACAGAAAAAGAACAAATCCACGAGTTCTGAACTGGTTCATCCTGAGTCACATTCTGTCCCCGTGGTAACTTACTGAAAGATCTCCTTTGTGATTCCTCCCCT
>NW_004797336.1:446033-447172 GCF_000002075.1 Aplysia californica | reverse complement strand
GATGATGATGATGATGATGATGATGATGATGATGATGATGATGATGATGATGACGATGCAGCGCCATCTTGAAGAATTTTTCGATACGAAACTTTGAGGCGTTTTCATAAGTACATTTCTTTTTAAAAAATCTATAGTATTGTCTGATCGAAAATTGCCCTACTCCAGCTTTCCTACAATGATGATGATGATGATGATGATGATGATGATGATGATGATGATGATGATGATGATGATGATGATTATGATGATGATGGTGATGATGCGTGCTCTTCTATCACCACAGGCGATAATGTTGAGCCATATTGGTCCCAATTTGTACTCTATAATGTGTACTATATTTAGAGTGCGTCTTACACCACCAGTTCGCAGATGAACTAATAGCATAATACTATGTTGTGTAAGTATTAGAAGGAGTAATTAGCTACTCATCTTATAATTACAGATGCTGTTCGGAGAGCTGGAAGAGAGCGGTCTTTTTATTTATATCTTGACCTTCAGATTCCCTGACTGAAAGATTACTCATTAACCCAACACGTGTGCTTATGCCTAGGCTACAATTCCCCTCTCTCACTTTCTTCCTCTTTCTTCCTCTTATTTTGTTCTTCTTCCCTCTCTCCTCTTTCTCTCACTTCTCTCTCTTTCTTATTCTAATGTTCTTCTTCTCTCTCCTTCCTCCCATGTATCTGTCACTTTCACTCCCTTCTTTCCTCTCTTTCTTCCCCCTCTCTCTTTTATATTTCCCTCCCACATTCTCTCCCTTTCTTTTTTTCTTTTTTCTTTCTTTCTTTCTTTCTTTCTTTCTTTCTTTCTTTCTTTCTTTCTTTCTTTTCTTTCTTTCTTTCTTTCTTTCCCTCTCTCGCTCTTTCCCTCTCTCTTTACTGTGATACTTGCATGCGTACACGAACTTGACATGTTTCTCCCTTTGTCTCCCACTGCATGCCTGTTTGACTATACAAGATTTGTTTGTGCCTCTGCCTGTGTCTCTTTCTCAAAGACATGACAACTCCAACTCGAACACACAAACAGAAACACACTCGATAAAACATCAATTATATCTATCTATCTATCTATCTATCTATCTATCTATCTATCTATCTATCTATCTATCTATCTATCTATCTATCTATCTATGTTCC
>NW_004797336.1:439123-440585 GCF_000002075.1 Aplysia californica | reverse complement strand
ATAATATATATATATATTATCATCATCATCCAGTGCCAGATCTTCAACAGACATCGGCGATCATGGTTTTCCATTCTTTGCTTTGCTTTTCTCGGATGCTCTTAAAAAAGCGACGTTTCCCTGATCTTTCCGCATTACCCATTTGTTTAGGTCCCATAAGTAGATTGCTCTCGGCCTACCCCTACCTCGTTTGCCTTCAAATTTGCCAGTGAGAGCTAAATGTTCAAGACTGTTATGTCTATTTAGGCGTCCCAAAAAGTTTGTTTGTCGTTTCCAGATTGTTTTTAACAGTTAGCGTCCCACGTGGGCTCTATCAAGCACTACCTCATAATGTAATATTATAGAAAGCTGTATACATACAACCATATGGTATTGAATTCTGTTGAAATGCAAGAACTTTCTTCGCAGAGCCTATACAAGCTAGTATGGAATGAAGATGGGTTAAAAGAAGTGTTCATTGAGGTTTATTTACTTTCCAAATAATGTGGAACATTTTTAAAACACACTTTAACTGATTTTGATCCACAGTCCTCGTTCTTTTGGAATACTGACAAAAACACGTCTTCATACGGATCGTATAACTTTTTCAATGTTTTGTTGAGAAATTCTGTCCCTCTTTTAACTTTTATGCAGTCCGACCTCAAATTGCTGAAGATTCGCAAAAGGCATCTTACATATTTTTTTCGGTTCAGGTCACCCCTTTCTCTACTTGGTTTTCATCTGGTTCCACATTTAGTCAAATGGTGCAGTCCATACCGGAATGAAGACAGAGTGCACAGTCTTGGATATTGTAATACTAGTCTAAGCGTTTAATTTGGTACATAGTCTCTGTTTTCTTTCCTTTATTTTTATTTCTTCTTTATGCTCACCATTGGGTCAAAGATCCTATCTTGGAAATGACTAGCATTATCAAGCAGTGTGTGTATACATTGACAATAAACGTCATACACCTCCATCGACATAAAGTAAGTGATTTAGGAGGTGGGCTGGCTTGACCTTTTCTGTAAGGATTAACTCAGTCTGTCTATTGGTACAGAGCACCCCAGCTGTAGGACTGAGGTATCTGGAATAATGTCTTCTCTTTACGGCAATCGAGTTCATTTTACGTACACGCCGAAGATCCCATAACACCACACTCTCTAATTAGAAGGGTATCAAACTTAAAAAAAGAAACAAAAGCGAAACTAAGGCATCAATTAAGACGCCCAACAGGGTCTCACCTGGGTACGTCCATCTTGGAACGACTGGTGACGGAAACAAAGAAGACCACGCCGTTGCCAAGCAACGCCAGCATGAAGACAAACCAGACGCCACATCGGAGTGACCACCAGCCGAATAGGTCGTCGCATGGCATAAACGGCCCTGTTCCAGACGAAAGGAAATGGTCAGTATTTGAGGGGAGGGAGTGGAGACACACACACACACACACACACACACACACACACACACACACACACACACA
>NW_004797336.1:434829-436747 GCF_000002075.1 Aplysia californica | reverse complement strand
AAAATTATTTTTTTTTAAAAACCAGATTGAAAATAAAAAAGAGTGAACGTCAGGATACGACATCAGAGCAATTCTTGTCATTACATTATGAAGCTTGAATCTTTGGTAAATCCTACTTGAAGTCTCCTTTCGGAACTGCCTAGACCTACAACGCCAGCAAAAAACGAGGTCCCCACCCTCTGTTGGGTCAACATGGGCAAAACTATTTTGTCCAAAGTGTAATGGAGTAAAAGAGTGCATTTTGGATAAATTAGTTCTGAGGCGTTGAGGGAATAGCCGACGTTGAAAGACGATTTGCTTTTGCTTTAAGAAGGGAGACCTCAACTAGAACTTTACCGAATCTTTTAAGAGAATGAACAGATTAAGTCAGTAGACATGCATGGTATGGCGCCTCGCCTTAACAGATGAGACCAGGGGAAACGTGCAAAAACAGAAAAGGGTTGTCGAGGAGCACACGGTTATTTTAATTTGGAATTCGGGTGGGGATGAAAAGAGTTTGAGGGTCTAAGTAAAGTGCTAAAACTGGCGTAAATGTTGAGTGCTAATCAAGGATGCATGTAAAAGTAACGAAAAGAACACATTGTAGTGTAACGGAGAAGGTGAAGAACATGGAGAGATACATTGGCCAATGCTACAATGTTCTTTGAGAAAGACATTCAAAAGAATGAAAGTAGTTGCAATGATTATCCCAACGAAACTGTGGCATTGCAAACTGCTACCACCACCACAACCGTCATCATCATTATCATCATCATCATCATCATCATCATCATCATCATCATCATCATCATCATCATCATCATCATCAACATCATCATTTGAAAAGCAAAGTAGATAGGGTGAGTCTTGATTGATTTACAGTCAAAACGTATAAATGAAAAGTATGAAAATATTTAGTTTATTAAACCGGCTCTACATTTCGCCATGTAGGCTTCCTCAGGACCGACTGAGATTTAGACTACTGTAGCGCTGTATTATTATCAAGGAAAGTTGAAAGGGTTTTTATTGTAACATGTTGCATTGTTACCAGGTGGGCAGGGCTTGGCTCCGTGGGAGCCTGGTCAAGGTATTAATTATAAAGGAATCAATCCTGGGAAGTTCGAAAATTCATCCCTCTCTCCCCTTTTTTTCTCCGATGCCATACATCTCAATGAGAAAGAAAAATAGTGTACAAAAAAGGCCCCAGAAACGCAGAATACTCAGTAATATTTTTTTAAAGACCTGTCTTTCAAATAGAACTAGAAATCCTGTGACAAAAACAATCGTTCAAACCCCCCCAACATAATTCCTAGTCTCCTGTAAAGTACAAGCGGGATCGAAGAAAACAAAACAAATTATAACTTCAATTCAAAATATCACAGGCCGTGCCAAGTCCAAGTTAATTAATAGAAAGTCTTTGGCCTCAAGACTAAAGTGCCAGAAGAAGTAGGCTTTGTAGTGAAAGGTTCTAATATTCTGATAAAGGATATTATTACTCTAGGCACATCAAACAACATCAGATGAAGCGATGCTGAAATGGCGAACGGCAAAACTCATTACTGGATGTATTGCGGTCGAGAGCTTTTCGCGGCAGTCATTTGAAATTTCTTTCTCAAACGGAGGGAAACAAGTTTCTGCTAATTGGATTCTATTTTATTGTTTTTATTTTCTGAATAACTATGGGAATGCTTTTAAAGCATCGTTGTATGACTCTAGTGTTCATTGATGAAACTAAGTGAACAAATAGGTCGGCAAGGAAAGCAGGGAGGAGGAGGGAGTGGGGCATTCGATGACTGTGTTGCTGATGTTGTCAAAGGAGAAAAAGTGGAGGAGGAGGAGGAGAGAAGAAGAAGAAGAAGAAGAAGAAGAAGAAGAAGAAGAAGAAGAAGAAGAAGAAGAAGAAGAAGAAGAAGAAGAAGAAGAAGAAGAAGAAGAAGTA
>NW_004797336.1:425890-434729 GCF_000002075.1 Aplysia californica | reverse complement strand
TGGCCTTTGTGTGAAACGAAGTCATTATTCTAGTTTAACTCCATTAATAACCAATTTGATGTTTCATCGGTAAAATTCTCTTCTCTCTCTTGAAAATTCTCTTCTCTCTCTTGCGTTGAAGTAATTATGTTTCAGCCCGTACCGTATAAAATGTTTGAAAAGTAGGATAAGATCAATAGCTAATTACTCTACCCTGTGTGGCCTTTACTGAGGGGAAGGCTGTTGAAGAGATCAAGTAAACCAGTAAAACCTTTAGTAATAGCTTTGGTCTCATTCGGAACTTCCTGGTGACATTAATTATAAAGATGGTTCCAGTATGGAACGGGATAGCGGGTGCCCACGTCCCTCGTGACTCATTGGAGCAGAGGAAGATAGGACTAACGCTAACTTTACTTAAACGCAATCCCACATCATCACTCAGCACCACCATTATTTCAAAAATCATCACCGCTCTCAGATCAATGACTTACACCTGTGCTAAAATCCTGGAATCTCTATCTGTATCAGTTACTTGTCATACTATGTATGCACGTAATACACTATTGGACACTATCGTATGCACTTTTTTTTTTTACTAATCAGACGGCGTCATTCTTATATAAATGGGCAAGGGATAAATAAAAAGGTTAGGGTTAGGGTTAGAAGAAGAAGAAGAATGAGGAGGAGGAGGAGGAGGAGGAGGAGGAGGAGGAGGAGGAGGAGAAAAAGAAAATAACAAAGTTAAGGAAGAAGGTGAGAAACAGGGTGAGAAAAAATAGGAGAAGCAGGAAGAAAAGCAAGCCGTGATGAATTAAAGAAAATTCTGCTCACGCTTCTGTTTCTGTCGGTATGACATTGTGCGCAAAATTAACAGCAGCATGTCTAAGCAATTTAATGCTCAGTGTAAACAGTCTCTTCACGAAGGCAGCAGCAATCATTATTCTATTAACCTCCTTCCCGTGAGGTGGGATTTCCCTTTCAGAGACAGACATCCGCTTGTCTGCAAATAGCGCCTACGGGAAAACTGCCATCTCTCTCTCCATTAGATTCATGGCTTTAACTTTACTTTAAGCGGAATGGAGTCAGCTTCCTCCTGTCTGTGTTCCTTGGACTTTAAAGTTCGCCCCCCCCCTCCATTCTTTCTTCATCACGTGTGCTCTCATCTTCTTTGCAAGCCCCATTGTAGTAAGACATATGTTTGTAGATAATAACTGTAGACATTATACGCCCCAGTTTTATTATTCAAGAGGCAGGCTGTTTCGACTCTGCCTATAGGAGCAACCCGTGGAAAGAGGGATACAACGTTCCAGGAGAAAGACATAGAATAGTGCACCCCTTTCGTCCATTTCCAAGAGCAACGAGTCTAGTGGATGGTAACTCTAATCTGAGATATTTGAGTTCGAATTATGATTTATGATAATATTCTAATTATTATCTGCAGCAAGTCTTACGATCTGTAACAGGATAGTTCTGAATTTCTGCACAACAAAATAATAAAAGCGAAACAGGATCACTCCAAGCTGGTTCGTGTGTGTGTGGAGAGGGGGGAGGGGGGGGTAGGGAGGAGGTAGGGACGAAACGTGCACTCGGGAAAGGGGGCTGGGTGTTGTTGGAACCAACTAGGGACACCCCCATAATTTGAACAGAGGGTGGGGTGGGATGGGAGTGCACAGGGGGTAGGGGTGGGGGAGGGTGGGGGAGGGATTGCAGGACACGGTAGTCACAATCAGGAACAAAAGTATTGTACAAGGAAAGGTCACTCAGGAGGTCACTCGGGATGAAGGGGAAAGGTTTTGTTACAAACTGTCAGCGTGGTTGAGATTTGCTAGATGATATTGCCATAAAGTAGTAGTAGTAGTAGTAGTAGTAGTAGTAGTAGTAGTAGTAGTAGTAGTAGTTATAATCATAATATCTATCATTATCATTACTATAAAAATTAGTAGCTTTCTATAGTGCACTATCCCCAAATGAGCTCCAGGCGCTTTACATCGGCAGATGTGTTTTGAGATTAGAAAGATGGTACACTAGGATTGAATAAGGTTAGACGAGGTTAAACGAGGCAGAATTGGAAGAGAGGAGAAGGAGTGAGATGAGACAGAATGGGATTATGATAATGGGTGGAATTAGACACGTTGAATTAATTGTTAATACCAGAGAGGAGATTGTCATAACAGACACGATAAATGATAAGATCGGATAGGATGATGGGACAGGAAACAATCTGCAGAGGTAAGATATGACGAAATGAAAAGAGATGATTTAGGACCGGATAAAACGAGAAAAGACAAAATAATGACAACCTATGATGAGATAAGATCAGTCTAAAAGAAATCCAATGGAAATTGGTCGCTGAGACCAGAGGGAATGTGGGCACAAATAGCAAATGGTTGGCAAGGAGCACACGGTCATTTTAATTTGGAATTCAGGTAGGGACAAAAATGGTTCGAGGGTGTCTGAAAAACGGGAAGACTGGCATAAATCAGGGAGGGTGGGGCGGGGGACTGTTGGCCTCTGGGGAAGGAACAGTTTCTTACCAAAGAACAACTCAAAATGTTCGCTGGCGTTTGATCCCAATGAGTCTGACACATATCGGAAACAAAACATGTAAAATTTTGTTCGTTATTTCATTAGCTTGTTTGCTTGCTTATTGGGTTTTTTTCTTTGGGGTGGGGGTGGGGTATGAATGTTATTTTATCATAAAGTTGAGATGTTTGTTAAAGTTAAGAATGCAATGCAGCAAAGATGAGCATGGGTATACATCTGTATGTTTACTCCCAATCGTTAATACAACACTCTGGGAAGACGTGCATAGTTTGAAGGACCACTGTATTTCATTTGAACTGTTTAGCTTTTCTCCCTTAGTATTGTCCAGTGAAGATGCATCAAGCCTGAAGCCACTTCTATTTTCTTTGCTATAACAATGCAGCAGTTGTTGATAGCAATTTTCTCGCCCTTTGTAAAAGGAGAAAACTAGACTTGACGTCTATGCTTAGGAGTCTTCCTAGGAAAATAATGCTATTGATTTTCAGAACATTGCCGTTGGTTTTTGTTGTTGCGGAAATGGCTTTGCTACTCAAAAGAATAGTGATTATCTACTTATCAAAACAAATGCACATATTCTAATTTCTAACAACGCTGTACTCCTCTCTTAAACAAATGGGAATGATAATCTTAGCACGAATTCCATGTAGAACAAAACGTCAAATGGCAGTCCTCTCTTTTGAAGCTATAAAATTGGCAATTTTATATTTTTAAAAATAATGGTACACGCATTGCTCCTTCTCCTTACGTATCGTAAAACAGTCATAGAACAGAAGAAAAGATGAACGGGATAAGCTTTTTTAAAATGCATGTTTTCGTCAGGTCTGAGGAATGTGTTTTGTTGCTATATACAAGAGTCTAGGGAATTCATTATGCTTACGTGTAAATAATTTACGACGCTCATCGGGACTTTCGAATCGAACTTCCTTATGAAAGTGAGCTTAGTATCCTTCTCTCTCTCTCTCTCTCTCTCTCTCTCTCTCTCTCTCTCTCTCTCTCTCTCTCTCTCTCTCTCTCTCTCTTTTTTTTTTTTTTCTTCTTTTTTTTCTCTCTCTCTCCCTCTTGTTGTTTAACAATCATTTGATAGGGGCCTTTAACAATTCCTTTTCAAAGCAGATGTCGGTTCGGAGCATCTTCCCCCGCGGGGGTGTCTATTTTTTCTCTTTATTCCCCTCTAAAAAAAGGGGGGAGAGAGAGAGAGAGAGGGAGAGGAGGGGCAGAAGGATGAAGAGAATTATATTTATACACGTATCTGTATATTATGTACAACACTGTTAAGATAGTATGCAAAAACATTCCTAATGTATTGGCCCATGGAAGGCATTGCAGAACACACTCTCCTCAGCATCATTTGAGAAACCTGTACAACATGATAACTTGTAGACGACCTTTGCCTCACTTATGATCTAATTTCTGCAGGAGTATCCTGTGGAAGGTAGAGTTTTGAGACCGGGGGGGGGGGGGGGGGTAAGAGCATTATCCTATTTTCTGTAGTACCAAAACACTTCGCTGTCTATATTATAGTAGAAAGGAGAGTGGGAGCAATTGTAAAAATCCAAACAAAACAAATTATTTGCAATAGAATGTAGTACTATGAAGCGCGCAGACGATGCGATTTCTCGAAGTCAAAAGCTACGATGCGACTTTCGTCTACGTCGAAATCGTATTCACAAACGTAATGGCAGGCACATAGAACCTATATATTTCATTAACATCGTGTTTCTGTAACATGCACATATGATCTTTCGAATTCGATAAAATCGTATCGTAAGCGCATCTAATTAGGAAATTCTCAAGCAAGCCATGAGTCACTACACACCTACGTAAAGTTGTGCATCCAACGTGAAGTTTCGATGATGCTGCAGCATAATGTGGTCGTCTCCTAGTTCCAGCCAATCAATGCTCTCTTCTATGTAAGACGGCTTTTGATTGGACAGGGGTGGTGGGAATTTTAAGGGGGGGGGGGATTTGAGAGGGGGGGGGGGGGGGAGTAAGCCGGATTCCCGAGTCCCAGGATACCCATTTTTCAAAGCAAGTTTTGGGTGCAGAGTTGAAAGTAAGGAAGGCAATAGATGGAGTTTGATCAGATTAGCAAAAGCCAGAAACGGTTAGAAAGACATATGGAAAAAGACATGGAGAGAGAGAGAGAGAGAGAGAGAGAGAGAGAGAGAGAGAGAGAGAGAGAGAGAGAGAGAGAGAGAGAGAGAGAGAGAGAGAGAGAGAGAGAGGTGGCGTTTTGCAAATAATTGCAGTTTTACACAAAAAGCAAAAACAATTGCACCAAAACGATGACATTAGAAAGACCAAGGGAAACACGACAACACCAAACATCAAGGGCGATTACGTCGTTGTAAAAACAAAGAGTGCCAGTGAATTATTTGTAGCAAAATTATAGAGTGAAAAATACAGAAAAAAAGTAACCGAAGTTTTTTGTTGGTTGAAAAAGCAAAATTAAATAGTGACCAGGCAGGGAATGGACAGGTGTGGGCCGTACGTAGGGATGAAAAAGAAGAAAAAGAAAAAAAAAGAGGAAATCATAATATTAGTAAGGCATGCCAGACAATTAATTATACATTTTCATGCAAATGATATAACAATAGATTGACAGATTTGACAGAGGTCACAAGATTAAAGCACTTCTGGAAAACTGCACTTCTACTCGTCTAAAACAGTCACGTGTCTCAGATTAACGCAAGAGCACTAGAAACAATAATGATAAGACAGATAACTTTTACAACGCCCACCTCTTGGTGGCTCTAGGCGCTTCACTATAAAATAAAATTGGTTGGAATATTAATATGCCTTAAGATATTTAACGACCAAAATGAACATAGGCTGATCTAGAATTAGGGAACTTATAGAATAAAAAATACGCCGGGATTGAGTTCTTACAGCATGTTTACATGATGATCGCCACATCCCCTACTGTTTAAAGACTGTTTTACGGCCTCATCATCACATTTAGATAATTATGGAAGAGGACTGGTTCAGTTCTGCTTGTCGGGGTCAACCTGGGCTGAGAGGGATACAAAATCTCAGAAGACAGATGAAGGAATTTCGATAAAAAATGCTCTCAACACGCTTCCTACAAAACTGCATCCCACGGCGAAGTGTCTAACCGCTATACCATAGTCACTGGCGGTCTCCTTCTGTTCGGAACTCAAAAGGATAACAATAGTACTGGTAAAACTAGAACAAGCTAACCGCACCAGAGAGCCCACCAACCGTTCTCTTGGGTAAGATTTGATACGCTGCAAACACTAAAAGATCGATGAATTCATGAGAATGGACATCCGATCTGAGAACCCAAGGAATACTCTGCTTTCGCTTTCCCTAGTCAAGCTGGCTGGCTGGAGGTGTCATCTTTGCCTTAGGGGCCCCTGAGTTTGACGTGCAAAGATTTCCCATTTCCTCCGATTGTCAGCTGCTCCGGTTCACTGTTCCAACGATCGCACTGTTAGTGACTTTATGTTGTCAGTCCTTGGTAGCTTCTGCCTTCCTACTGTCCCCGTACTCTCTAGCTTGCCTTCTGGCATTTTTTAAAAAGTTTATGAATATTTTTCGATTTGTTGTGTGGCCAAAATATTGCAGTTATATTGCTGTGATTTGTTTAGAAGACCTGGCGATGCTTTAAATATGTGATAGAATTCTTCGCCTGTTTTCTTGTTTTGTCCATCTGATCTTGCCCATTTTCCTATGACAAAACATTGTAAAGACGCTGATTTTATAATTATGATCTTGTTGCTTTTGCATGCTTCGAACCCGTGCATGAATTTGGAAAAGATGTAACATTTCAGCAGACTATGTCTGAGCGGTAGTGAGTTCTGATGAGATGTCACCAACTTGATGACTCACAACTCTGCATCAAGCACTACTTCTCAGAACCAAAAGAGTAAATTTCCTAGCTGCAGAGTGACCTGTAGGATCACAATAAAGCCACCGTTGGGAGAAAACCATTTGAAGCCAGACTTCATAGAGCAAATTACTCCAAGTTTCTCCCTTCGTGGGATGTTCATTCAAGGCAACGTCTTATCGAGAAAAATCCGCCCAACAAATCCTAGTCTTCTTTAACCAGCAATTTGATGCAGCCTTTGATTCTAAAATGATAAAGAAAGTATCCGCAATTTCACAGGCCGCCGGTTTTATCTTCATTTAAATCCGAACGCCTTAAAGCCTTTGGGGCTCTCTGAAGGCCCTTAGCTTGGTGTCTCACTCTGTAGGGGTAATGACACGCCGGAAAGCATTGCTGCAGCTTTAATGAGTTAATAAATTTCTCAGAGGCCTCCGATTCTATATGAGATGTTTCCACGTCAATAACTCTGGTGTTAATATAATGCATTGCCACAGCAATCTCCCGGTCAGCGAGCTCATCATCAAATGTGCCTTTCGAAGCGAAAAATGAAGTTATGGTGAAAATGGGCTGGCAATGGGAAAACGGCTAAAAGCACGTCCACAGATATTGTATAAACAAAAAGCGCTCGCTTCTATTAGTAAGAAGAACCAACACTTTTGGTCTGACTTTTTCTTCGGTCAATTTTACGTTTGGCAGGCGATATGTATTCATCGTTAAAGACAGAGGTACGTTCGATCATTAAAATTAATAGCAACAACAAAAGCAACAACAGCAGCAACGACAAAAATCTAGAGCAATGAATAATGTACTTTTTATATTTTCTTGGTCTTAACTTTATACTAAATAGCAATGCATTTTAGTTTGGGATATCTTTGTGTCAATCTTCATTGAAGTTTGTCTTTTTCAGACAAGAGTCATTCAGGCTTGATGCTGCGGCATTACCTGTCCATTGCGACGTCTCTTAGGCGACAATCGGCAAAGAGATCCACCGACATCCATTGTAAAATACAGAAACAACTTGTCTTGAAAGCCCCGCCCCTCCCCCTCGACCACAATATACTACTTTATTTTGGAAACCTTTGTTTAACAACTCAAACCTCTTTTAAATTGCTTTTGATATGTATATGTATGTCATTTATAATTTATGCGGCTGAAAAGTAAGTTCCTTTTGTAAAATATGTTCATTTTATTAGTTTCGAGCCAATGGTAATAAACATTGAATTAACGACATATCTACCAACTTACCCACCTACCTACCTGCTCCACAAACACGCATAAATTCACACGGAACACTCTCTCTCACACACACAAACACACACACACACACACACACACACACACACACACACACACACACACACACACACACACACACACACACACACACGCACCACCCCCCCACACACACTCCATACAAATATAAGAACACACACTCACGTGTATTTCTGTCAGTGATTTTTTACATGATTTTTATGAGACAGCGTCACGTAACGCTCTACAAATGACAGGTAAATTAACTTCAAAGGCCCACTGTTTTGACATGCTGACAAGAGAACAAAGTGCCTAAATCTTGTAACCGTCTGTTTTTCTATCACGATTATTACTACTACTGTCACTATTATGAAAGCACATGGATTCAGTGCGTCCTGTTAATACAATTGGACAACTGATCTTGAACCAGATCCAGACTGAAAAACAAGAACTCCAATGCTGCTAGTCTAAGGTATGACCACAATAAAGGAAGTAAATTTGCATTTTTAATTTTTTTTTTTTTTTTTGGGGGGGGTCTGAAGTTTAAATAAAATGTATCTACTCGAGGAACTCTGATTAGGAACTGTTCTGAAAAGAGGATGTAACACTGTTGAGATAGTTCTACCCACCGACGTTCAAAACTGGATTTTAAGTGAGATTGTTCACTTCGGAGATCTTGATTTGACCAACCAAACGAACACACGGAAGGAAAGTTCGAATCTTCTAAACTGGAACGTGCTTTTTGGGGGGCTTGAAAAACGAGACATGAGCTTTAAATTTGCTTTTCAGTCTGGATTAGGCTAAGATAATAAAAGAAAAATATAAAACCCCAAAAACAACAACAGCAAAAAAACAACAAACACCCCCCCCCCAAAAAAAAAACTACAAAAAAAACCCTACAACAAAACACATGCACAAAAAGGAACAGTAAAAAGAGTAGGATGAGTGTCAACAGCGAAATGTGACATAAGCCACGGGTGTACGACATGCACGTGCTGTGAGTGGGTGTGTTCGTGCATGCCAACTCACCAAACACTGTCTCCCAGATGCGTGTGTCATTATCGTGACGTTCCCACATAGCGGGGTAATCGGTGTTCTCTTTGCCTCCCATCCAAACCACTTGCTCTCTCATCATGTCAAACGGGTATTGCTGTTGGGGTGGGTGTGGATGAGGTAGTGTGTGTGTGTGTGTGTGTGTGTGTGTGTGTGTGTGTG
>NW_004797336.1:422907-424459 GCF_000002075.1 Aplysia californica | reverse complement strand
GAAGAAGAAGACTATGACGATGACGGTGATGATGATGAGGATGATGAATGATGATGGTGATGATGAGGATAATGTTGATGATGATGATGATGATGATGATGATGATGATGATGATGATGATGATGATGATGATGATGATGATGATGATGATGATGAAACTAGTGAGGGTGGTGATGAAAATGGTAATGATGACTAAAATAATAATAATAATAGTAGTAGTAGTAGTAGTAGTAGTAGTAGTAGTAGTAGTAGTAGTAGTAGTAGTAGTAGGTGGTGGTGGTTTTGGTTTTGTCGCCATTGATGATAATGGTTATGGCCATGCTGTTGCTGCAGGTTTTGATATTCTTTTTGTTGTTTCTGATGTAGGCAATAATGATGGTGATGATGATACCTTTGAGGAGGAGGGGGAGGAGTAGGAGTAGGAGGAGGAGTAGGAGAAGGAGGAGGATGGGGAGGGTGGGAAAGATGGGAGGGGACAAGGACAACGAAGAGGACGAGGGAAATTATGAAAATTTGCAACGACACTTTGATAAGAAAATGTAGGAGCAAGCTCTAATTTTTAAATCGAAACTGAAGTCAAGCCTAAAAATAGCACCCACTCGATTTCATTATGATCCTGGCGACCACCTGCTGCTTTTCGTTCTCTTCCTTTTCGTTTTTTCCCCTCCTCCTTCTACGTCTACATTTCCTCAACCTCTGCCCTTTATTCACCTTTTCTTCCTCCTCGTTTCTCCCCTCCCCCATCCTACTCTAAACCCTACTCCTATTCCAGTCCCTTCGTACCGACGTCTTGTGATGTAGCAAAGAGGCACTTCGCCGTCGCACACAGAAGATATGAGTTCGACTCCCCTGAGTATTTTATCGAGTATCTCGGTCTTTGTTTTCGGACACTGGATCCGTCTCAACCCAGGTTGGTAATGGCACGCAGAGTAGAAGACCGCCTCTCAAAAGATCTAAATTGTGTCGAAGGGGGTGTAAAAACATACCTACTTAAAGAACCTCCTCCTTTCTTTCCCTCTTTCACTTATCTTCCTTTCCTTCTCCTCCTTCCACTATTTTCATCCCCTTTCCTCTCAGTCTCAAATTCCGCCTTCGGTATAATTTTCATTGCTGTAGGCAGAATTGAAATAACACAGACACTGACTTACAGATCTTTCAAAGCTTTAAGTGGCTTGAAAGCGTCGGGATGAATTTCACTGATCTGGTTCTCGGCAAGATTTCTGAAAAGAAAAACAAAATGAAACAAAAAATGTTTCGTGTAATCACGGCAAGGCATGGACGAAACATTGTTATACTCTGAAGACCTGTTTCATCGTCATAGTCGTCGCCATCATCATCATTATCTTCATCAGCATGGCAGCATCATTGGAAGTTTTCCAAAATATGTTCTTAGCTAAGGTTTTATCTTCACAATTGACTGACGTCTGTTGTGTAGCTGTGTGACACTTCGAGGACTAATAATAAAAATGATGCTGAAAAAAAATCTAATAATGATAACAATGATCATAATAAAAAAAAAATAATGAAAAGAGTTTTAAAAAGTAAATAATAA
>NW_004797336.1:418588-422293 GCF_000002075.1 Aplysia californica | reverse complement strand
CAGAAAATAAACAACTACTATCGAAAAAAATATATAACTTACAGATATTCTAAGCTGGACAACCCTACAAAGGCGTCCTCCGAGATGTCATGGATGAAGTTGATGCTCAGAGTGAGGTCCTTGAGTTGATCCATGCCAGTAAAGAGACGGCCGTCCAGAGAGGTCAGCTCGTTGTTTGCAATATTTCTACCCAGACAAGGAGAAGGAATTTGAAAAGAAAAAAAAGAGAATAAAATACGAAGAATAAGTCCATTGATGACGAGAAGGATATTTGATTTAAAAATGAGGTCCGATTACAACATGATGTAAAAATGATGGTTTTTAATAATCACAGCTTAACACAGTTTGCTCAGTTCGTTTTATGCCAGGCTATTGGACGAGTGACCTTGATTCAAATTCCCTTTGTCGTGTTCTTGAATTTTCATGTTCTAGGGAAGTTTTAGACACTTCGGCTGCCTGGCTTGACTTCTTTTTGTGTATGCAAGGTGAAACTCACACTAAAACCTGAGTCATAGAACTTTCCAGACAACAAAAAATGAGTCATGGGAATTTCTGCACACTAAAAAAAAAACAGTCATAAAACTTCCTGCAAACTAAAGAAAGAGCCGCAGGGCTTTCCACACACCAAAGAAAGAGTCATAGGGCTTTGTACACACAAAGAAAGAGTCATACAGCTTTCTGCACTCTTAAAAGGGGTAATAGAACTTTCTCTCTGGTTAAAAGACATCAAAATCAGTACAGGAGAAAAAAGGAAGTCATTCTGAGGGAAATGAACGCTATGTTCCGGTTTATTACAAACGTTATGGAGGTGTACGGGTGCCCTTCAGTAAGTCTTTGCCCTGACTAGGAAAAATAAAACAAGCAAGAAAGTTGAAATTTGATTATTGCAATGTTACTTTCTCAACAACAAAAAATCAACCTGCCAATTGATACCAATTTTGCCATCTGTCTTTGACCTTCAAAGGCCCTTGAGCTTTATATGACCTGTCATTGGAATCGAATCATTGCCCCACCTGCAGGTATAGTATCTTCATCACTGTGTAAACACTGTCCTTTGAATCCTTTTCCGATTTGGAAAAAGCAAAAAATCCGAGGGTGGGTAGTGTGGATGGAGGAGAATGACGTCCCAACATTAATTTGCTGTGTGAGTTGCCTTCGCCGCAGTTTGCCCTAGAACACTTCTGTGCAGCAGTAGAATGTTTGTCCACAGCTTGCCTCGTATTCAAAACTAGATCTACTTTTAATAAAAGTGCTCTTCGAGTTCAAATAGGTTATCGGGATTTATCAAAAACTCCACAAGCTGCGTGCCAGAAAAATAGAGGTCACATTTTGCAAGTTCCATTGTCGTAGACAGTTTATTTATCGTCAGGGCAAAGACTTGTTGAAGGTCCCTCGTAGGGTGGTGTATGTAGTGAACGATTCTTTAAAATATTTTTGGTAAGTGTTTTAAGGCGCTGGCAACTGCATTAGGTCATATGAGCGCAAACGATTTCTTACGATTTCTGCATGAGAGGGATCAGATATCCCTCAATTAAGCAAACTCCAGGTTGGTAATTACGGTATCCCCCCCCCCCCCAATCCCCATAAAGTGAATAAAAGAACAAACAAAAAATAAAACAGAAATAAAAACAACATCTAAAAGACAGACTCAGCTAACAATCAAACAGAAAAACAATCGAAGGAGAAGTAAAAAAATCCCCGACAGCAGAATGAAAGAAAACTGTCAATAAAGTAATAATATTGTGGGATATTTGAGGGGTGAAAAAGGGGGGGGGGCAAAGACCTGAGTATATATTTACTGAGAATCCTTATGAATAGAGTATCTGTGAGAAAACTACAAAAGAATTTCCTCTTCCTGAAGAATCAGATATCCGGAAAACCCACAAGAATTTTTTTTCTTCATGCATCACGTCTAGAGCATACGCTACGACCATGGTCCCCCATTCCTTCCCCACAGGTTACCACAGCAAAGTATGTGACATCGTGGTGAAAACAGGTGCAGTTCAAAATCATGAAGTCGAAGTAACCGACATTTTCACGCCCTTTGGACAATTTTAAACACATATCTGGGTGGGTTTTACCATTTTAAAAATCCCAACGAAAAGAAAACCAAACCCCCCCCCCAAAAAAAACAACAACAACAAAACAACAACAGTTGATCAATGGCATAGAATATGTAAAAATACAATTTCTAATGACACCCAAACTTTTGGAAATCACCAAACTTTGGTGGTCATTTTCTTTCTTGTTTTTTCGTTGACACCAGTCGACCCCGACCTCCTTCAATCGCATATATTATCTTGTCTTCTATTTATAGATGGCTAATTTTTTCATCAAGAAAAATAAGGTAAATTAACAAACTTTAAAAAGGTGCAAATGACTCCGTATGCCCAAAATGTACAAACACCTGATTCAACTTCCTCGTGACACAAATATCTCTGGATAATACTTACAGGATGGTCAGATTCTTGCAGTCCGACATCTTGGGGATACTGCCGATCTTGTTGGAGTGGACGTCACTGCAAAGAGTAGGGATTTGTTCAGTTTCATTTTAGGAAGAATTTTACGGCACTTGTAACATAAATAGTAAGTGCCAAAGATTTGAGGTGTTATTTGAGAATAACATACAAAAAAAAAAAAAAAGAAGAGAAAAAAAGGACGATGTCTGATCCTTATCAATGTCTCAGTCTTTCTGTTGTGACGTTGTATATCTCTCAGCCTAGGTTGGCCCTGACGGCAGGCAGGATCGAAGCTGCCTCCTAAATGATCTAAAGTGAGTCAATAGGGTCGTAAAACATCTTCATTTTAGTGAAAATATAGGGGATATCTTTATCTTTTCACTATCTCTGTTAGATCAGCAATAAAATCCTTGAGAAACTCTTTGGAGAAAAGTCGATTGATCACTATAAATTGTGTCCATAGGGGCATAAAAGATTTTCATTTTTATAAAGTGTAAGGGTATTTCTGACTATTTGACTATTTCTATTAGGTCAACAACAAAAGCCATGGAAAGCCCGTTGCGGGGAGAGTCGATTGATCTCTATTAGGACCAAAAGAAAACGTGGGGCTTTAGAAAATTGCTCTGTTAGCTCGAACGAGGTCGTCAGCGGTAGAGTTTTTCATCGATCACACACAAATACTGTAGTAATTCTGTGTGTTCCTTTTTGAGGATCGAGGCTTGTTGTCAGGATATTGACATTTGTATTTGTAGTGTAACGGTTAGGCGATTCGCCGTCGCACCCAGAAGACCCTAGTTAGTTCGATTTCCCTGTAGGGGAACTATTGTTATCGAGTTTCTTGATCTTTCTGCTGGAACGCTGTATCCCTCTCAGACCAGGTTGGCCCAGACAGGCAGGTTCAAAGACAACCACGTAAATGATCTAAAGTGTGGACGAAGGGTTAATATGAACAACTACATTAAAAATAAGGACATTACTCCTTGAGGGGAAAAGCTTGGAGGGGGGAGGGATCTGATCTGAGTAAAATACAGTTCTAATAGAGACAGAAAAGTGTGAGAGAAATGAGCTCGTTAACTAGTTTTGAAGGATGTTGAACCATGTCTTTTTTGTGAGCCCTTGTCTGAGAATCAGTTTCAGTTGCCAGTCGGTAATGCGGGAACGGTGGCGTATTTGCGTGTGAGTGTGTATGGTTGAGTTTCTGTGTAACAGGGAGAAAGAGAGCAGAGGAACGAGCGAGAGAGAGAGA
>NW_004797336.1:416432-417948 GCF_000002075.1 Aplysia californica | reverse complement strand
AGAGAGAGAGAGAGAGAGAGAGAGAGAGAGAGAGAGAGAGAGAGAGAGAGACTAGAGATGATTAAAGATAATTCCGGGGGCGGGCTTCAACCCTGCCCGTCAGGACCAACTGGGGCTCAGAGAGAGATATACAGTCTCAGCCGATATACCGGGATATATCGGGGGAAAAAATTGTCCCTCACACGAGAATCGTACACTGGACTGTCCCCTGATTGAGACGGCAAAATGCCAAACCGCCACACCACAGACGCCGGTGTTTAGTATTCAACTCCCAATAAGTAGAACAAGAAAGAACAAATAATAACATCAGAGTCAAAGAGGGTAAATTAGCCTTTCTAAAAAAACACACCCAAGAACGGTAACGACGACGACGACAACAACAACAACAACGGCAAAAACAGCAACAACAACAACAACAACAACAACAACAACAATAAAAACAACAACAACGGCAAGAACAACAACAACAACGACGACGACGACGACACCAGCAACAGCAACAGCAACAGCAACAGCAACAGCAACACAAACAAAAACCACAACAACAACAACAATAGTAATGATAGCAAATCACAATAACCTCAACCGCCGCCACCACTACAAAAAATTAAACGAAAACAACTACACGACAAGGCAAACAAAAGATTTCTTATAGAACAACGACACTCACAACGTCTTGAGTTTCCTCAGATCTGTGCAAAGGTCTGGCGGCAGAGACTGAATCTTGGCTCTGTCCAACTGGATGACAGTCAAGTTCCTTGTTCCGGTCAAGTCTGGGAACTTGGTCATGTCGTGGACCTCGGAGAGTTTTCTATTGGGGTTATAACGAATAAACATTTGAACAACAGGAGAAAGTAAGATTGCTCCGAGAACAAACTTAAAACTGCCGAATGACTATATAAATACACATAACTGCAGCACCACAGAAAGCGCAAAGTGAACTAATATGACGTAAAAGATCGCTACAGCACAACTTGACAGTGCTTGAAAAATTCTTTAACTTACTTGACTTACGACAAGGTATAAAATTCAAATCTGTATTGAAAGGAATGATAGATATTGAAATGACATCTTCGCCCCCTTTCCCTTCATTTGGCTCCAAACTGAGGTAAATGGTGTATTTAATAGTGAACAGGAATTACGCCAGAGCGCACAGTCTAGAATATTAAAATACATAGTATAAATCTATGGCCATTACAGGCGATTAAAAAGAAAAACCCTTAAAAGTCACGTATTCTTCTTTTTTCTTTATCAATACGTGTATTGTACATGGTGACTCACAGCTCCAGCAGAGACGGCAAGTTGGTGAAGACTTTGTCTCCTATGGACTTGATCGGGTTGTTCCTAAGTCTGAGGGTGGTCAGTTTGTCCTTAAACTGAAAGCTTTTGTCCGGTAAGTGGGCCAGTCGGTTGTCCTCCAGGTTTCTGTGACACGGAAGCGAAAGCTTGATAAATGAATAGAGTTGTGTGTGAGTGTGTATGTGTGTGTGTGTGTGTGTGTGTGTGTGTGTGTGCG
>NW_004797336.1:409479-416017 GCF_000002075.1 Aplysia californica | reverse complement strand
GTGTGTGTGTGTATGTGTTTGTGTTTGTGTGTGTGCGTGTGTGTGTGCACGTACGCTTATGTGTGTATGCGGGTGTGTGTGTGTGTGTGTTTGTGTGTGTGTGTGTGTGTGTGTGTGTGTGTGTGTGTGTGTCTGCGTGTTCGTATTTGATTTGTCAGCCTTTATATTTTGAGTGCTTTCTAGTGGTAATATGCACATTTTTGCCTACGCTGTTTATTGGGTTTTTTTGTGCTTTCTATCTTTTGCCGAAACTAAAAGATGGTGATTAAGTTTAAGATCTGAAAATGTGACGTTGTATAGAAGGTGCACCCACAGGTGAAATGCAATGGTGGCAGAACAAAGTAACCTAAAATTAAATTCAGAAAGGATCAATATCAGAAAATAAACCAACGAGAATTTGGTTCATTTTCGCTATAATAATAACAAGCAATTGTATGGCGGTGCAAATTCCCGCTCAACGGCAAGCTCTCTGTAATTTTATAATTATTACCCCAGCAAAAATAGTAGTATACTGAAACAATCTCTTATCATTCTGACATGATCTTTCACTGTCTATGGTCAAATACCTATTTACACACGTGTGAAGAGATGAAAATTCGTGCTAAGTGCTATCACTATCACCCAAAGGCTGAGCTTCTTTATCGTTTGTTCCGAATGGTACAATTTGAAACCACTTGCTGAATCTTGACAAAATATGAAAATTAAATATTCATTATTTAGCATAAATTAGAGCCACTAACCCTTTTTGACAAAGGATCAAGATTGAATATGTATCGAAAGTGAAGAAGAAACTCGGTTTCAAAAAGTGGTGAAATGACAGTTCATTATTCTCAAGTCTGTACTGACGCAGACTGATCAACTGACCTTTAAAGAAAAGACGCTCGCCTGGAATCGTTTTCCTAAGCTTTGTTAACTGGATATCTCCCACTTCTTTTCTGAAATCTCCCAGGAGAAAATTAAAGATATTCTATACGAGAACAAGCTAGACAGATGATGGTATATTACGTATTATTTCTAGACAAACAAGAACTTGACAGGTATTCTACCACAAGGGGGACGAAATGGATATTGCAACTAAATACACCACATATCGAAGCAGAGACAAGGACGTTGGTTGATAATTCTGTGTTTTACAGCCCTTAGAGAGTCTTTTAGGGTTAGGCGCTTTATAATTCCCCATTACTATTATTCTATTATTATCATAAAAGAAATTGACAAGTGGTTTGGCACAACGGTGATAATGTATAAAATAATCCCATAGAATTTCTTAAGCAGTTTGACAGACAGATACACAGACAGACAAACAGAGAAGCAAACAGACAGAAAGACAGGCAGACAGACAGACAGATAGATAGATTGATAGATAGATAGATAGATAGATAGATAGATAGATAGATAGATAGATAGATAGATCCTGTTTATTTATCTGCCTATCGGGCAGAATAACAGACAATCAAGCAAATAGACAGGTTGGCCGGCAATCTAAAAAAACTACTAAACTATTGACCTATAGACAAACAGATAAAATCATAGACCAAAAGAACTCACAGCTCATCCAGGGAGATTAGATGAGAAAAGGCAGTTGGCATATCCTTCAAGCTGTTCTGGTGAATTTGCCTGTGGAAAAAATGATAACGGTAAGAACATGGAACCAGCAGTGGTCATTTTGAAATACCCATATACATTGTATGTCTGATTTCGATGAAAGGCAGCTGTAGTCCTTTCTATGGCTCAAGCCCCCCCCCCCTTTCCCAGTCTAATCGCATGGGGACCGCGATCCATATCTTTCATGTTTTTAAAAAGTCTAAAACGCGCCGAAAAAGGGAGTAGAAACATTATCAAAACCCTTATTCAGAATTGCAGGGCAACTCGATGCCAAAACAATCTGCCTTGTCACACCAATTACGTCACTTGTTAAGTGAATTCTTGCCTTCTGTCTTACAGGTAAATATATCATGTTTGACCTTTTGTGCAATTGTATTTACACATGGGTTTCGTAATCGAAAAAGCTTGACGCATCATCTATTCTTTGTCCTGATCAGCCTGAAATTAAATATCACGAACGTCATTCCAAAATCGCAAAAGTATTTTTTTTCCAGGTTTTTGAGGAAATTGAAGAAAAGGAGATCAGCCAAATCAGAACCATGGCTTAAGAGCTTCTATTTCTCAGTTAAAAAGTGGAGCAAAAATAACATGATAAAACGAAACTATAGTCGAACCTGTTTTAACGACAATTACAACTTTTTTTTTTTAATTACCAACTTTTAGTGTCCCTGCTAAAGAAAAAATGGCTCAAGTTTGTGATTCTGAGAGCAAATACAGCTCAGGGCGGAGGTCTGCCAATTAAACGTTACCGTGCACATTACGGACCGAGACGTATCGTCAAAATAATATCAATTTTACGGGTAACACGACGAATCAGTCCGCGGTGACAAAACGATGATGTTATTACCCTAAGCAACAAGCTATCATGCAAAAATACCCACCACGTCGAAGAAATAACCTCTTTGATTTCTAGATAAAAATCTAACGGCGTCTGTGGTGTAGCAGTGAGGCGCTTCACCGTCCCACGCAGGAGACCTAGGCTTGATTCCCGTTTGGGTAGAATTTTTTCGAGTATCCGGCTCTTTGTGCTGGAACGTTGTATCCCTTTCAGCTCAGACTGGCCTGACAGGTAGTGTTGGGGACTACTTCCTAAATGATAATAACATGTCGATGGTGGCGTAAAACACCTACATTTACTCACACAAAAAAGAACGGTCCTCTGGCGATTCCAACCAAATCAATCCATATCGTAACAGTCATTACCATTAAATTGAGTATTAAGAATAAAGCCTAAAACAACATTAGATTTCAGTTTTTGTCGGCTAGTGTCCTATGAAAGAATTTGTTGTGTAAAATCGAGTCGTTCCAAACAGACAGGGTGGGGGAAAGCTGCATGAAACACATACATGTACTAATACGTAAACAAAACTTTTTTTTAAAAAAGGTTTGAAAATCTAGACATACCAAGACCTCCACAGAGGAAATGAAAAGTATTGCTTTAAAAACTTGCAGACAAATTCTATCCAGGTATCTTCAGAACTTTTAATGAGAACTCCTTAAAGTAAAGAAAGATAGAATTATTTGAAAAATTGACGTATTAAAAAAACCTATCTGGGTGTCTTCAGGAAGGTGGGCGAGCTTATAACACCGATGCTTTCCCGGGCGCCGTTCTGATATTGTTTTGACACAGGCACACCCACATACCGATTTAATAATCTTTCACCAGATAAAGCTCACCGATTTAGTCTGTGACAAAGGCGTTGGAAAGGCGAAAAAAAAAGACATAAACAATACTCCTCTACCCCCCCCCCCCCCCCACACACACACACACAGGATGCCCCACTTAGATAAATAGACGAGGAGTGCACTACACGTTTTTTTTTAAGTCTGAGAAGGGATTATCTTCATATGATTAAAATTCATCACCTTAGATATGAGGGATACTTGAGATGTAAGCTGAAGTAGGTCCAAACACGCCTATCTCAGTCGAGACACAGAAGGCGATGAGCGGATTGAGTGTTCCAGCAGTTTGTGTTTAAGATAAGATGACAAATAAAAAGTGTGGATGCCATTCTCGAGAAACCTATTCTGGATGCGGAGGTAGAAGGCTAGAGATGAAGGAAGAGATCTACCAGAAGACGCTAACAGGACATAGAACCCTGGCTTGGAACCAAAACAACCCAGGCAGGCATAATTGCATTAACCAGAGTGTTATTGCAGAGAGGTCCGAGAAGCAAAGTCCAGACGAAGAAGAAGAAGAAGAAGAAGAAGAAGAAGAAGAAGAAGAAGAAGAAGAAGAAGAAGAAGAAGGAGGAGGAGGAGGAGGAGGAGGAGGAGGAGGAGGAGGAGAAGGAGGAGGAGGAGAAGAAGAAGAAGAAGAAGAAGGAGAAGAAGAACGCATTTTAAAAGAATCTTTAGTACAAAAAAGTGTTGAACATAAAATGTATTTCTTGTAACAAGCTTTGACACTGAAAAGTGTCATTGGTGAGCTGTGATGTAGGCCATATTATACGTATGCATAATATGTGTGAGAAGTGGGAAGTTCTTTGAACATTCACGTATTCTGCGTGACGGAGATTCAAAGAGTTTTATTATGTAAATTTGTGGAGAAACGTTTTTTAATCTAGCCCTATTATTGTGGACAAATATTATGATTAAATTAAAACAAATTGATTCAAACTGATGTGGTAAGTATGGGTGACATTGATTCATCGGCTAAAGAGATAATATTTGAAGATAAGTTGCGCCACGAAATTTTGACCACACTGTAGCATTTCGTTCCTTATGGGACTGTTATTGCTACCTCACACAGACTTCTTGGAATGTTGTGCGATCCCCGTTTAAAGTGTGTTTGACAGTGCTGATACTGATATGAAACATTGGGTGCTGATTCTGTCTCTGAACGAGGTTACTGTGCATCATACGCAATCGAAATTGTCCAAGAAGGCTATCTGTTGTTGAGGAGAAAAATGGTAGTCTTAGATAAGCTGACGTTTAAGCAGTGTCACTATGTTAATTTAAAAAAAACGTAACAGTGGAAAGTGAGGAGTGGTCGTTTGTACAAGTGATTGTCCTTGATATGTGGCCGTTAGAGAAGGTTCAATTATATACCAAACGACTGCCCCATCCACCTGCTCTCGTTCCAGGTTGGTGGACAATAACAAAAAGGCAGTCTACAAAACGTAGAGAAACAGATTACAATGTGTACTACACGCGAACACAAAGACTAACACACAACCATGTTCGGCGTCAATGTCGTTCTCTTTCTTGCCATTTTCTTCACTCTTACAACTCTGCTTTCAAAATTGCCTTTTTGCGTCCAGAAAGGTATTATATTTCGAATTCAAAGTTGCATGAGTTGTTGGGGAGCTGTTAACGCTTCAACCCACTGGTAAAAACAATTATAATTATAATTATTTGCACCTCCACCGACATTATTAGGATCACTTATAAGGCAAGCTGCTTTAACCCTTGCTATTAGGACTACTCTAGGCTGATAGGGATGCAACATCCCAACAGACAGACGAAGATACTCGAAAATAAATAGACCTCCCCACACAAGAATCGACCTCACATGTTTTGTCTGCGATTGTGAAACACCTATCCGCTACACTACATAATACGCTGGTCAACCCACGTGACGATGACCAGTGTGACTTGGACGTCAATATCAGAAGAGGAAAATAATCTAAACGGAAGGACATCAATAGCAGAAGACAGAAATAACCGAAAAGTGTTGAAATTGACTTTCTCCACATGCGAACTGACAATAATATTATTGTTATAAACTCTCTCCTTGTACCTTCTTCCTGCCTCTTGCCACATGCCTGCAGCAATTTGAAGGCTATTATTGACTGTTGTCGAAGGAGAGCCATTCAATCCGGGTGAAGTAAAAATAACGTAGATTATAAGACTAACTAGTCAAGTATAATTAAGCTTCTAGAGCGATGGTTGGGCAATTGGAATCTCCACTGTGTACTTACTATTGATTCAACTGGTTGAGGAAACAAGATCAAGCCGAGTCTTGAAAAAAATTGTAATATCCACTTTACTTTTGAGTAGTGTGCACGTTCAGCTACTCAATTCTACATGATCGGAAGGGACGGAAAATCGGATAGGCCAGTGCTTTTCTTTTACATGTTTATTACACAAATATTGACATAACTGAGATCTTTTAGGAGGCGGGTTTTGACCCTGCCTGTCGGATGTAACCCAGGCTGAGAGGTATACGCCGTCCCAGCAGAAAGACAGAGATACTCAATCTGAATTCAATGGATAATGGCAACAAAAAAACAAAAACAAAAACAGGGGAAGGATCAACATCTGAAGGAAGCTTCACTACCTTAGAATTACAAAGCTCTATCTGCTCAGTATCTAGTTTTGAGAAATTTAACATCAAAGATTTTGAGTTTCACATTATGTTAAGCTTTTTCAAATGCAGTTATTTGAATATCGTGACGACTTCGAATAATCTTACTATTTTAACATAATAAGCATATATAATATTTGTGTTTTAAAAAAAATCTTATGGTCTTAGTACCTCAGTACGGCTAAAAATGCATGTACTCACAAGTATTTCATTTTCGAGAGTCCATAGAAAGCATGGTCAGCGATCTCCTTTATCTGGTTGTTCGCCAGTCGCCTGTGGGACAAAACAGTCACATCTTTCATATAATATATTATAATCACAGCTTCTGTTTCTAAAAGTTCGTCACAATTACAGCTTCCATTTCTTAATGTTCGTCACAATTATAGCTTCCATTTCTTGATGTATGCTACGAGCAGGAAGTCGAACATTTGGAGACTCAAAATGCATTAAAAAGAAGAATGGAAGAAATGGCGTTGACCTGTCTGAAAATTGGCCTCTATGCAATATGGTATGGCACACCCTTTCAACTCTGTTAGCAGGACCTTCGAATTAAATGTTCATCTCCGAAAGGAACAAGCTATGTGGGGAGAAAGAAAGAGAGAGAGGGGGATATATATATATATA
>NW_004797336.1:402640-409342 GCF_000002075.1 Aplysia californica | reverse complement strand
AGAGAGAGAGAGAGAGAGATGGAAGCTCCTAAAAACCAACCCAAGTTCAGTTATTCGTCGTTGAGGATTCGATCCAAGGTAATCCACATCTTGGCTTCATTGTGACTACAACAGAGCTAATCGTGTTCCCTTCAATGCATTCTACGTAGAAGATCATTGGTAATAGCTAGTTATTCACCATAACTGTCATGGCGCGTGTTCCCCACGCAATTTGTCAAAGTCAACATTCGAAGCGTGGTTTTTAAAAAAAAGTAATTGTATTCTTAATTAAATATCTTTGACCCGAGGACATCTCACAAAGATTTTGACATTGTTTTTTTTTTTTCGAATCAAATATTCCAGGAACTCCGTTCTCCCGGTTGGTTTCACGCTGGAAGGCAATTATTATTTTTTTTTTTAAGAGCGTATCTTTGTCTGTCAGCCATGCAGGTGGCTGCGTCGTTAGCTCAGCTGGTATCATGGGGGGATGGGGATGGGACAACCCTGGTTCGAATCCTCACTGGCAAATGTTTCACGTATGACTGTCTTTATGAGACTTGCTGATGCACCACCTGTTTCGTTCGGCTTTGTCGAATATACGTATTGAATCGAAAGTCTCGTTCGTCGAACATCTCTGTCGGGTTGGAAGAAGAGCTGCATGCTTTCAAGGACATGAAATTGTTTCAGAATAATGCTATCAGGTCTTCTGAGGTAATACATGTATTATTGGTTGTAAAGCGCTTAGAGCTGATTGCTGTTTATCGGGAATATGCGCTATATAAATGCTATCTTTTATTATTTAAACCTATACCACGCTATAACATGGTAACGAGTTCTCATCCCATGTATTGCAACATGTTTACTTACAGTTGTATGAGGTTCGTGTTGTTCTGAAAGGCGTAGTCTGGTAGTCGGATGATCTTGTTCATCGTCAGAGCCCTGAAAAGAAATTGTAATTGTTGACTTTTCACGCCATCGTCGACACTATTTAGATCCTTTAGGGGGTGGCAGCCAAGGCCGACCTGGACTGAGAGAGAGATACAACGTCACAGCAGACAGACAGATATACTCGATGAAGAACTTCGCCCCTCATGGTAATCAAACTCATATCCTCTGCATGCAATGGCAAAGCACCTAGCCGGTACACCACCGACGCCAGTTCAGGACCATGATAAAAAAAAGAAGAAAGCAATGTCATGTGAACAACATGCTGAGCTGTAAGTAGTTTGCAAAATGTATCTCAATATTCTTCGCAAATTCCTGTAATATTTTACTTCAACATGGTCTCAATTAGGTTCGATAACGAAAAGGGCGACTTTGATCCTGATCGTCTGGGACATCGCAGGATGTGAGGGGTTCATCTCTTCAGAAAGACGGAGATACTCGATGTAAATGGCCCGCCGTGTCGGAAAGGAAGGCAGATCTTTTTAGATCAGGGGTAAAAATACAAATCGTAACACTATTGAACTAGGAAAATGGCATGGCTTCTGGAATGCTTTTAAATGTATAGACCTACTAAAATCCTTCAAATTGTAACTCGTTTAGGGCACCTGTTCTGTTCATTCGACAAAGTTTGTCTAAATGCTGTTTTGGGGCATTTGCATTTTTTAAAAGAAGCATAACTTCGTTATTCTTACAGATTTTCTTAGTCTGTTTTCTTACTCTGAAACTTGAAACGACAGACAACATCAGGCTAGCTATGAAATGCAGTTTCGTATTTCTGATTTGTGCATAATGGTTCGAAATGTGCTGCAACATATTGATGATCAGACATGATTACTTGTCACAACGCAGTAGAATCAGACGCTCGTCAGTTTTTTGGAAGTGCGGAGTCATTGGTAGCATCTTACAGATTATCCATTAGTTTTGCTTTCGGTGAAAAAAATATCCATCTATCTCGAACAGAAGTCGAGATAATTGTGATAGAAGGATGTGCGTGTGTGAGGAGGGGGGGGGGGGGTCACCTGGTTTAGAGGGGGAAAAAAGGCCGCTAAAGTTTGGTGACTTCCATAGCTAGAGAGTCCTTGGAAATTGAAATGTATTCTTTGTGTGCCTTTAATCGTCTTTTTTCTGTAAAACTCCACACTGAAATATGTCCTTTTATGGACATAAAAAGTGTTAATCAATAATTTTTAAAAACATCAATAAAATTGCCAAATCGGTGGAAGAATGTCGGTTTCTTCGAACTCATTATTATGACGAGCGCATGGTTTCACCACGATGCCTCACACGATATGAGTCTCTATGTTCTCGAAAGGTCAATCTACTCCAGTGGCGCAGCAGAGAATGAAACATCAGTTTCTGATATTTGGATGGCTGAGAGGTAGAACGCTAGAGTAGACGCATGCACAAGCATTTGTGATTTATTTAAATCCCTTCTAGAGTGCTCAAACCATCATTTGTACCTATAACTACACTTAATCCTCTCAGCTATTCTTAAAATAAACACAAAGTTACACATTTAGATAAATATTTGATGAAGCAAAGTAACAAAATATTAGTGTTGGATTAGAGAAGTATTATGTTTTTACTCTACATTAAATTCTAACATAAAAGCTGCTAGAATAATACCCTACCCCCTCCCTAAAAAATAGAAACATCCCCCCACCCCCCCATTAAAAACAACAACAACAACAACAACAACAACAACAACAACAACAACAACAATAACAACCTCAAACAAACAACAAAAGACAACAACAACAACAACAACAACAAATAACAACAAACGAACCAAAAAGAACAACCGTCTCCCCAAAACAAACAACAAACACAAACAACCCCCCCCCTCCAAAAAACAACAACAACAACAACAAAAAACAAATCAAAAACAAACCAGGACGTCTTTTCAGCATCCGGAGACTGCGTGCCGAGACGTTAAGACCTTGGAAAGTGTAAGATTACAAGTGAATCAGAACCTCGACCACGAGCACACCACCCCCTCACACACACCCACGCGTAAACACTTGCACACCCACTCAACACCCACACGCAGTCAGGAAGGTCTTTGGATTACTAAAGCGATAAAAAGTGCATGTGGAATAATATTGCACCGCCAGTTTTTGATCCGGAAAAGAAAATTCTTTAAACTGTAACGTGTTATTGGAGAATCGATCAACACCCTGCTATAACTTTGCAGAAAATTTGTGGTCGTTGTTGTTGTTGTTGTTGTTGTTGTTGTTATTATTGTTATTGTTGTTGCTGTTGTTGCTGTTGTTGTTGTTGTTGTTGTTGTTGTTGTTGCTGTTGTTGTTGTTGTTGTTGTTGTTGTTGTCGCCGTTAGTGCTGACTTTGCTATTGCTTTTGCTGCTGCTGCTGTTGTTGTTGTAGGTATTTTTACGCCCCCGTCGACATAATTTTTGACCATTCAGTAGGCAGCCTTCGACCCTGACTGTCAGGCTCAATCTGGGTTGAGAAGGAAAAAAAACAACCAACAAACAAACGTCCCAACAGAGATACCGAGATACATGTACTCAATAAAAATTCTCCCCTCGCGGGAATCGAACTCCGTTCTTCTGCGTGTGACGGCGAAGTGTCTAAGCACGAAAGTATGAGCATTGATAATTTTTTGAAAATGTCATTATCATCATCATCATCATCATCATCATCATCATCATCATCATCTTCTTCTTCTTCTTCTTCTTCTTCTTCTTCTTCTTCTTCTTCTTCTTCTTCTAAAAATATCCTACTATTTTAAACTAAAGACAGTTCCACCAATTTAAGTTCATTTCTAGTAGGCTTTTAGTAATTAACCTTATCAGATCAATCCACACAAAGTCGAACGGTCTTATTTAATGCAGTCGTCAAAAGTAAATGACGAAATGTCTTTGATTTCAAGCCAGGCTAAAGACGCTACCAGTTTTCTTTTCTCCATTGCAATTCATAGACTACTTGAAACAATGCAAGCGTTAACATGAACATGCCCGACGGAGAAAGGGAATATGCTTGTATTGAAAACAACAACAACGACAACAACAACATTTTAAATTGGGTGCTTGACAGTCTCGCTTACTTTTTCAACATTTCCTTCCTGGCTGTCCCTATGTTGCTTTGCTTTCTCTATAATCTCTCCCTCCCCCCCCCCCCCCCCAAATTTAAAAAAAACAAACAAACTTTTTTTTTATAATAAAAAAATTTTTTAAATGAAAAAATCAAAAATTAAAAAATAATAATAATAAAATCAGTAATTGTTGCACAACGCCAATTCTTAAGCAAAATATTATCGGACTGAGGTTACGAATGATTACAGAGTCAAGTTACAAGCCTTGATTTGGCCTTGAAACGGGTCATTCCCTACATTTTTTTCTGAATCAAATGACGTTAGCATTTTCTCTTAACTTTACCCCTCTAATCAAATAAATAGGTCGGATTCTTGATTCAAGTTCCGTTGTAGACTAGGCTAGTATCTATTCCTGTTTTCTTGTAGATAATGTTTCCCTGGGCTTCTCTTAATGTCAAGTCCCCCCCCCTCAGGGTCACGATCCGAGACGTCTCCGGCACAGACGACGGGTATTTGGTTAACAAACCAGTGTGATTGTGTTGCCCAAAATGGCTGTGTATTGTTCTGGCTAATGTTTTATGGCATAGATGTCAAACTCAAGGCCAACGGGCCACATACGTTGTAGAATTTAAGGTAGTCCATCCCGAGAATCTCCATAACCCAGAACCTTACCCGAAATACAAACGAACTTGTTGCAAAGAAAAGATGCCAACTATCCAGCTCTAACAAACTTACACAAGAATAAGAGCCAAAATTGAAATGCCTTGATTTGGTATTATTTTAACTTCTGTCTGTTTTAATTCAAACCGTTGGTTAAAAAAAAAAGGTTTTGTTTTTCCACTTCTCAAACGTGGATGCCCTCTTCATTACTCATCCAAGAAGAATCCCAAACGCACTTACTTAAAACAATTTTCTCGCCTCTTGGGGAAACAAAATTACATGACTTAAAGAATGTTCAACATGCCAAATACTTTCCTCTAGTTGAGGACACCATTGTAAGAATAACGTGGATGGTAAGAAGACATTCCTGAGCAAGGTGCATCACTTCTGAGCCGAATGGATAGAGCAACCCACAGATGTTCTCAAGACCTCTACAAGGAAGTGACGCCATTTACGAGACCATGGGAAACGGGTATAGTTACACAAAGGAAGTTGTGTAGATATCAGTTCTATAATCATGAAGACTCATAACTTCATTTCCATTCGACTGCTGGTTTATTATTTTTTTTATTATTTCTAGTTGAAAGGAAAATCAAACAAAACTAATGATCAACTAAGAGTAGGATAGAAATGAAGTTGTGAGTTCTCGTGATTTCATTATGTGCTTATGCCCTTTTCCCCCCGTGGAAAATCATCATAGGCAAAATGGTAAAGGGAAAAAAACTTGCTTTATCTAGCGTATTGACTTTACTAGAAGGTCCAAATCACACAGAATCGCCCTCCCTTGGCATGTACGCGTAGAGCTCTCTGAAGTTATATGTCTATACAGTAAAAATATGTGCATATTTACAGTACAGTAATGTGCTTTTTATGGTAAAATTATGTGCTTTTTATACTTGAGTTTCCCCTGCACATGGGTACTCTATCTATAACGATTCATCGTTAGTATCACCTGGAAGACATACAACGTCACAGCCTGTAAAGCACTGACAACCATATTTAAACCTTAGCACACACCGTAAAAGTTGGAAAGTAATTTTTAACAAGCTATAATTTTCAAGTTACGTTATTTATACTCTACGTTTTCTTTCAAAATGTTCTCACGTAGTGTTCTTAACGAGTAGACATGACTTAAGAGCTCTTAAGTATGGACTGAGACTTTCCTGTAGGTCATGAAACCAGAACTCTTGAGTGTTTGCGTAACTCGAAAAAGGTAAGATATTTACCAGTTTGTACGAAGCGTGCAAATTTAGATCTTGGAAAAGCTCATACATTTTTAGCACTACCTAGGAGAAAACATCATCATCATCATCATCATCATCATCATCATCATCATCATCATCCTCATCATCATCATCATCATCATCATCATCATCATCATCATCATCATCATCATCACAGACTAAACAATTTCTTGTGTTGTTTTTCTTGACGCATAACAATTTCTACCATGTTGGCACATTTTACGTAACTTGCAAATTTTGGCTATAAATCAAGACATGGGACAATAAAAAGCAAGAAAACAAAAGCAAAAACAAAACAAAACGAAAACACGTACATATGTGCGAGCCCTTTTGGACAAATCTGCACAGGAAGTGGCCCTAATTAATCATGGTTTCAATCAACTAAGCCATGAAATTTAATCCCTGAGGAAGCCAAATACAATCAAACCTCTCCAAGACGATCCTCTATTATTGAGGAAAAAATGGTCATCTTAGAGAGGTGGTCCTCTTAAACAGTGACATTATAATAGTTATATCTGTCTTTAAAAACGCCTTGGGGGTTGGGGGGGGGGGGGTTTGTTTTTTAAAGGGATTTTTGTGTGTTTAAGGTTGTTTCTTGTTGATGGGTTTGTTTTGTTTTTTTTCTTTTTGGGGGATTGGTTGTTTTTGTTGTTGTTATTGTTGTTTACAACAACAAAAATAATATGATATAACAACTTCTATACTCAGGTGCTACCTTTAAAAGAAGAAGAAGAAGAAGAAGAAGAAGAAGAAGAAGAAGAAAAAGAAGAAGAAGAAGAAGAAGAAGAAGAAGAAGAAGAAGAAGAAGAAGAAGAAGAA
>NW_004797336.1:396520-399199 GCF_000002075.1 Aplysia californica | reverse complement strand
TAGTTTTGCTTGTAGTATTAATAATTTTTGACAGTTGAAAATTAATTGAAATTGATAAAAGAATAAAAATTATTATTATTATTATACAAAAAAGAAGGAGGCAAGAAATGGACGATAGATGTTTGATAAGAAAGGAGGAGCAAACAGTCAACCACCCACTGCCTGTCTCCATCAAATTTGACCCGGAAGTTAAAGAAGAGAAAATTTGGTGCAGATGTTATATATCGCCTTGCAGTGTTGTTGTACACAACACTGATCGTTCACAACACAGCCATTTCTTTCAATAGTGGCTCTCAAGTGCCACCTGCCGCATCTAGCGGTTGAAGTGTTGAGAGGTTCTTGAATCCCACAGACATCGCATATTTGGATGGCTTTTTATCTGTTTCTCCAAATCAGTTCTGTCCATTATCACATTCCGCGAGAAAACGAAAGATATGACCTTGACCTTGCAATGTGTCTTGCATGCTACACACCTCGTGATTGGCTGTTCTCATCCGGTGGATGCGACGAGAGAGTATAGAAAATTAAATATTCTCTGATACGACCGATTCGATTAAAAATAAACACGTTTGATTTTGCAGGATTCGGATGAAATCTTATTTTAAGAATGTTGGCTTTCGCACTTTGATGAAGGAAAATCTGGCTGATCACGACTGTATCAAACCAATCAAATACATCAAACAGGTAATATGCACTGTGTGCTATAATGATATCGTATGTACGCATTGTCGTTTTTTGCTGCCGTTGACGCTTTAGTTAATACATGTACGTCATTTCTTGGTCCAGTCTTTAGAGTGGCTCAGAAGAAAAGAGATAGACCTGATTGTTGCGCTCAACAATCCCCCCTCCCCCCAAAAAGACAAAAACAAACAAACAAACAAACAAAAACAAAAAAACACAGACCTTATTCGGGGCTATAATTATTTTTTAGTGAGACAAGCCGGAATACTCGAACAACTGAATAATTGAAATGAAACTCAATCAATCGATCTGACCACCTCCCAATTCGAAAAACAATCCCCCACGCAAAAAACAAACAAACAAACAAAACAAAACTACAAAACAACAGCATCAAAAGACAGCAGTAACAAACAAAAAAACCCGCACTAACATAGACACTGATTTATCAATATAATAAAATTTATCAGTCAAATAAATTTTAAAAAATAGGAATTAAAAAAAATAGAAGACCACCGTGGCACCTACATATTACAGGGTGATCCCCCCCCCCCCAAAAAAAAAAAAAAAAAAAAAAAAGTTAAAACTTTTTTTCTGAATATCTCGCGCAAAAATTGTTCTAAAAGTGCAGTGATTTGGAACAGACATAATTCATTCAAAAGGAATTTGTTTGATATAAAATCCACGAGGAAGAAACATGTTTTGAAAACGGAAACGGCTAAAAGAAAAAAGCACCCAAAAACACAAAGTTCACCAATGTTTGAAAATCTTGTAAAGGAAGTCGTGAAAAAATTAGTTGACCTCTTTCTTTATTTTCTCTTTGACATTAATTTCAATCCCTGTGATATTTAAACAATATTTAAATTCTTTTACAGAGTTTAAAAAACCTAATGATTTCATTCTGAAATTCCTGGAAGCAGCGCTCCATATTCCCTCCTTTGGACTCACCACATTTTTAACGCGTCGTTCGAAATGATCAGTAGCGCTCAAAAACAAGGACCTGCTAAACCATGAGTTTTTAAAGCCACACACACTGTTCATGTTCACTTAGAAGTGGCTTCTAGAGACAATAGAGTGGGGAGCCCAATAGACAGCATTTTTGGAGTTAACGTGTCCCGCAGGGTGAAAATGGGTTTTACACTAAACTAAATGCCATCAAGGAAATGATCCCTCTTTACAAGACCATAGAGGAATCATGAACACATTGCCATGCTCTGATCCATGTCTTCTCGGCCCAGCGAAGATGAACATGGTATAGTCTTAGGTTAAGATCTACCATTAGAATGCAGACTGTTGATGTGTAGGAAAGTCCTAGCGGCAGATCATCCACGGACAGACGTCTCATGGGACTCGGCTAATGAAATCTGCACTCTGGTGACGTTCAAAGGGCTGTGCAAGGTGCGTGTTCGACCTGAAGTGGTCATGTTTTAAAGAACTTTTTAGTTCTGATTCGCTATAGATCCAAACTGACAGAACTTCTCTACTCATGACACCAAAGGTCTTGAGGGCACCTAAGCATTCTCTCCATGCTGTGCGAAGAGTACTTACGGAATGTCAGGGATGGTGAATTTGTGGATAGGTAATGTTCAATGCAAAAAGCTCCCTGCTCTTTACTAAACGTAGCCATGATTTAATCAGGCGAACAAAATTAGGGAAAAATAATATCTGCAGACTTCTGTTGACTTGTTAGACCGCTGTAGCTTACAATATGGCGCGATTGTTGCAACTTTTAGTGGTAGGCCTAATGCGAACTGGTGCGTCATGCTATAAAAATGGCGACAAGGTTGAACATGGGTTTTTCTTTAATGCGCTATATAGAGCAAAACCATTCAATGGACTTATCTAAAATACATGTCAGACAAATTTCTATTGGCTTCCAAAAGTTATGTTCAAATCTGAAACACAACACGTCAGTATAAAGGAAGATATTAAAAAAACACAAGTCGTAAAGGTTTTATTGGATCACCCTGTTCTCAGCTAAGAAGAAGCATTTCAGACCCC
>NW_004797336.1:387301-393883 GCF_000002075.1 Aplysia californica | reverse complement strand
CTCTCTCTCTCTCTCTCTCTCTCTCTCATTCTCGCTCCCCTTCTCTCTTTCATTCTGAAACTTTTTCTCTCTCATTGTCTTTTTAGTTTTTCCATCATTTTTTTCGCTCTCTATCCCTCCCTCTATCTGTCTCCGTTTCACTTTCTATGTACATGCTATCAAAGGTGATTTTACCAATCACTATATAATCAAAATAATTGAAAAATAAAAGAATTTAAAAAACCTAAACAAACAAGTGCGTGAATCAGTCTTAAGCGAGATAAAAGGGAAACTGGAGGCTAAAACAAGACCTTCATTATGTGTCATGGGCACACGACGGAGAACACATAAAAAGAAAGCAAAATAAAACAACGAAACAAAAAAAAATCGTGCCAAGGTAACGAAAGAAAAATTAAGAAGTTGAAACGGGAGCGACAGCTGTGTGACATCTTAACGAACCTCTCGGAAATACACTTTCTCTACTTCTTCACGTTTTGATTGGGTGTTATGCCTGTCACAGAAGACTGCCCCCCCCCACCCCCCGCCCCTAAGTCAGTCTTGATCTGTCAAGAAGGGCACGTATAGAGTCAAAGGGCGGGGAGATGGGGGTGGGGGTAGAGAATGAAGGAAGTAGCCATTGACGTCATCACGAACCTGTACCCTTTGATATAAATCCTATCATTAACACTGTCGTCCTACTGAAAAGAATCAAGAGAATCATACCTGTCGCCTTTCCCCTCGTCTCGTTTAAAAACAAACAAACAAACAAAAATACGAATAACACTAACGACAGCAAAAATAAAAATCACGAAACAAACAACATAGACAAATTTAAAATGAAAACAATAAAAAATGGCAAGAGCATTTTGAGAACCATTAGTAGGAGGACGATCACCAGGGAAGGAATAAGGAAAGCTGAGGAGAGGAACCTGGACTGGCAGCAGCAGCAGCAACAACAACAACAACAACAACAACAACAACAACAACATCAATAACAATAACAGCAGCTACAATAACAACAATACAAAAAAACAAAACAATAGCAAAACAAAAATAAAGAGTTACAACATCATCAACAACAACTAATGCATCACAAACAGCAGATAAAAATAGTAGCAACAATAAGTACACAAAAACAACAACAAAAGCAACAGCAACAACAACAACAGCAACCACAACAACGATTGGACCATTCCTTTTTTAAAATCCACCCCTTTAAAAAAGAAGTCCTAGGAAGAAGGGCAGAATATGCAGGAGAAATATTTGAAGACAAAAGACCACCTCTACCACACCTAAGCAACAACAACAGTACCAAAGTAAAGCTCGCAGTTAAAAACAACTCAGAGAGAAAGCTCCCCCGGTGAAGATGGTATAAACGTAGAAATGCTGCAGCAATTAGATCAGTTTGGCATTGACAATATGACAGAACGTTTCAACGATATCTATGACTCAGGACATACACCAGAAGAGCTACTCCAATCGGTTTATATTATCATCCCAAAAAACAAAAAGCAACACAATGCGAGGACTTCAGGAACATCAGTCGAATGCCACATAACATTTAAATATTTTTGAAAGTCATTTTGGGGAGAATCAAGGGCAAAATTGACCTAGAAATTGTAGAAGAACAGTTTGGCTTCAGGTCTGGAAATGGCACCAGAGAAGGAATCTTCAGCAAGAACACAATAGCACAGAACATATTCAAGTCAAAGATATTAGAATCATAGGAAATCTTTACTGACAGCAGAAGGCTACTAACATCCATAGAGAATTAAGACAAAGTTGTGTCTTCTCTCCCTATCTTCTAAAGAACTGTACAGGGTTGATCTTTAGCGATTCTCAAGACCTGCACGAGTCACTATTGGGGGCCGTATCACCAATAACCTGAGATACGCAGATGATACAATTCTGCCTGCAAAAACGAACGTGAATCCTTCTAAAATTGTGAAAGTAATAAAGGTGAACAGCAGGAAGGCAGGCCTCGACATGAATGCCAAGAAAACATAAACATTGGTCTTATCAGAATCTTCTGGAAAAACAACAGACATAACCATAGATGGGGAGAGAATCGAACAAGTGCACCAATTCAAGTATCTAACGGCAACTATCACAGGTGTTGGAAGAAGTGAAAAAGAAATAAACATAAGAACAGCAACTGCGAAAACAAGATTCAGCCAAATGTACAAACCATTTAAATCCAGGCAACTATCGCTCACTTTAAGAAAGAAAATGATGGAATGCTACTTTTTCCCTCATATTCCTATATGGCGCAGAGACCTGGACTTTGACTAAAAAGAAAAAACAGCAACAACAAAATAGATGCGTTTGGGATGTACTACCGTAGAATGGTCAGAATAAGTTGGAAAACAAAACAGATAAACACTGAGGTGTGTCAGACTCTACACACAAGATCAACCCTGCTGAATGAAATAAAATGTAGAAAAATACAATACTTTGGCCACTTAAAACGACACAGTCCTTGTGAAAGAGGTGCTTGAAGGAAAGATGTGGGACAGGAGAGCCAGGGGAAGACAAAGAATAATATGGACGAATAACATAAGAACACGAACTGGCCTGGATATGGCAGAATGTGCAACTGCAGCTCGTGACCGTGAAAGATGGAGGGTCATTACACCTCAACCTCTGAGTCAGACATGACACCTCCAGGTACCTTTGAAAAGAGTTTTTAATTTGTACAGTAATACTTACAACAATTGCAGGAATGTGTTGTACTTGAAAAGCTTCTTGGGAAGACGAGTCAGGTTGTTCCCCACACATCGTCTGTTAAGAAAGAGAAAATGTTTAATGTCAAAAGAATATTACAATAAGGCCAGGAGAATAACTGACACAATTATACGGACATGGATAATTCCAGCTGCGTCTTAATAAACGATTTGAAAAAGAAAACACCATCTCCTCCGATGGGAACCCCGTAGGACTGCAGAGCAGGCGATCTTATAGGCGGTGCCCATTGGCATCATCAGTTCGGTTCGGTTCGGTTTGATCCGGTTTTGTCGGTTTGAGGCCAGCTAGATTGTCCTCCACGGGAGAAGCAGAACCAACACACCAGACACAACCGATGATGACATTTAATAACAAACGCTTTTGTTTTCAAGGCGGTGCGTCGAGCGATCGGTTTGGACAGTTGTTCTATATATAGTGTGCACTGAAGCTGCCAGAAACCGAATTCAACCGATGTGAACCAATCCTCCAATGAGTACCGCCTATTATAAGTGATACTTCTGCTTCGTGGGCTCTGCTTCGTGCATATCTGAGGGGATTTCTTGGCTCTCCTTCCACTTTGCTCTATGGTGCTGAAGATGACGCTCAAACCCAGAGGCTTAGGCTGTTATAAAGTTTGTTGTGCCAAAAAGGGTAAAAAGGACTTTATCACACTCAAAGGTGTCTGCCAATAGATACATTCTTCGCCGACAAAGGACGTGGGATAGAATTGAGTGTCCAGCCAAGCATTCTGCTGGTCTGTATATAAAAAGACATGACAGTGTTGAAGCACCCTGCTTCCAAATCGTTTAAATGTTTCGGGGGAGATAGGGGAGGGGGGGGGTGTAAAACATTCTCAAAAAGCAACTGCATAATTTTTCATACACTTCAAAAAGTTAAAAGTTATACTGAGACGCCAGTCTTTGTGAAGTCTAAATCCCTTTATTAAAAAGAGTCAAACCTTTCGACGGAAATAAAATCATGTAGAGTTTGGGCCCAATTCGGTTCTTTTGAGGAGACACAATATGGCCTCCAAATTCTAAGGGCTCACTACTAGCTCAGATCATATCACGATGTACTACGAAGCAGATGGCCCTGGTTCAAATCCGCAACAGGGCTTTCTTTACTTGGGTTGTTTTGCGGGAAGTTTTAAGGCGCTCCACTCGTTTGGGTTGGTTCCATCAGACTTGGACGTTAAAGTTGGAGGTCCCTCCTCTTGGAGAGTCAAAACCTACTCAACATCTAAATAGATTCTACTAATCGAGTTTCGTGACTTATGGGGCGGCAACCATAAAAAGAACACCAAAAAAAACAAAACAAAATCGAAGCAGCCGTAGTTATGAAGGGCCATGGAGCATAATATTATTAGTGTTTTTCAAACGTTAAAGAAACCCTCAGTTTCTGTTAGGGGAGACAGCTAAGAAAGAATATTATTTTGATTCATACGGTTTATAAAAGTACAACACCGAGTCACGACACGGTGGAATCAGGCACGTCAATTTTTAGGCATATGAAGTTATCGGTATCAGCTTAAAGCCTGTACATTTGCCTTGCCTAATATGAACTGGAAGTAGAAATATTTAAGGTTGGAATGGGGTCGGGCTCGTTTGGTGTCAGAGAAAAAGGCCACCAAAGATAGGTAACTTTCAAAGCTTGGGTGTTCTTGGAAAATACAAATTGTATTTGTTGTACCTTAAATCAACGATTTTCAATATAATTCACTCAGGAATGTGTTTTCAATCTCAGTGAAAGTTGATGATCCCCAAAAACGAACAAACATTCGAAAAAAATTGTCCAACCAAAGGAAAAATCTCTGTTTCTTCGAATTCTTTATTTTGACGAGCGCCTGATTTCACCACAACACCACAATCTTTTTAACACACACACACACACACACACACACACACACACACACACACACACACACACACACACACACACACACACACATACATACACGAACACTCACAAACACACACTCAGAGTGTCTATGAAATGTAAACAATTAAGAGATCAAACTTAAGTAGGCGGTGGTTCTTTTGCTGTGCATAAAAATATAATTCTCAAATTGCATGTGTGAGGGTTTTTGGTGTTAGACGTGAACAAAAATCATTAGAACAAAAAGTAGAAGAGGAAGAGGAGGAAGAAGAGGAAGAGGAGGAAGAGGAGGAAGAGGAGGGAGAGGAGGAAGAGGAGAATGAGGAGGAAGAGGAGGAAGAGGAGGAAGAGGAGAAAGAGGAGGAAGGGGATATTTGAGAGAAGAAGCCTACATCTGATGACTTAATGAAAAAAATCCTATTTCGGTTGAGAACTGAAATCTAATATGGGATGGCTAGATTAGTTTCCTTTCCTGCAATACCCAGAGCTCAGTTTTTCCCCACATTTCTTTACAATGTGTTTCTTACGCCAAGCGTATCCTATTAACGGCAAAATATTTTGAGATAAAATTATTCAATTTTCATCCTTTTTTTAAAGGGAGTATTAAGAGAAATAAAGGTCTGTTTGTTTTGCTGCTGCTGCTGCTGCTGCTGCTGCTGCTGCAGCTCCTGCTGGCGCTAATGTTGTTATTGTGAGTGAGTGAGAGACTGAGTGAGTGTGTGTGAGTGTGTGTGTGTGTGTGTGTGTGTGTGTGTGTGTGTGTGTGTGTGTGTGTGTGTGATGTGGGTGTGTGGTCAACAGGTTGTCTTCTTTGCACTTATCAACGACTATGGAAATGCTGTTTCTCGCCGCAGTCTCTGCCTCCTTCGGGTATCCTAAGAGGCAGCCCAATCTACCATTGTCCTCCCCCCGATATTTACCATCTCCTGTTTCTGGTGGCTGGGTACTTCTGGAGTCAGTGTGCCAGGTCTTGGTCTTCTTTCTCGCAAAGGGGACACCGTGCATCTGTTGCTTGGTCGATCCTGTCTTGATAGGCACGCAGCAAGAACTGGTCGATACGGGATCCTCTCTCAGCCTCCACCTACACGATGTTTGCCTCTTATGTCTCGTATCTTCTCTCATGCTTTATCAGTTCTTGTGTGATCCCTCCTATTGTTGCACTGGCACTGCTGTAACATAATATGAGGCGCTCTGGTGCCAGGTAGTTGAACACCTCTTTCGTGGCCTTCTTAGCCAGCTCGTTCTCAGAAGCGTTGCTGAGGCCCGGGATTCATTAACTTGTCCATCATAAGACAAGATTGCAAGGTGGATGCCTTGGCATTTCCAGTATGGGAGTGGCGCCGAGCAGGGCCAGGAAGAGTGACAGACCGTCGGCGATTGCCTTTATAATAAACTGTAGGGTGCGTTATTTACATTTTTAGCGTTATTTAAAAGTTATTTTAAACTAAAAATGTCTTAAATCCCGAATTTTTTTGCTTTTTAACATTTTAATACAAATATTGAACAAAGTCCGGCCTTGCGGTGAACTGTTGTCAATGCAGCCAACTTATTTCGCGGGCTCATATTACCTTATGCAGTTGCGAGCATCATCAAACTCTTACTAAACTAAAAACTGTTGGCAAACACTATGACTGAGTCGGTGTCGCTGCATTCCTTCTCGGTCCAGTCATTTACTATACCGAGGGCCCTCACCACTTCCTTATGAGAGCATATCATTGTGTATCTGGCTCCTCTCTCTTTGAGTGTGCCAACAAACTTCGGAGATGATGAATCACCTGTAGTGATAGTGACTCTTGCACCACTATCTATTGTTCCCGAGTTCACCAAGACGTCATTGTATAAACTGTAGCGGATGCCCAGTTTTTGTGCCCATAGTGGCGCTCAAATTCCCTTTGCAAGTACCATTACCTCCAGCCAAAAGTGGGGAAAAGTTGTTCGGTTCCACCTCTTTTTACCGTGTTCTGGTCTGGTGTGGAAGTAAGTAAGAGGCTTCTTCCTCTGTGA
>NW_004797336.1:386159-387183 GCF_000002075.1 Aplysia californica | reverse complement strand
CTGTTCGTGAGTTCTTCAGTTTTCTTTATCCAACATTTATTTTTAGATGCTGTACTGCATGGTGCTGTGCCGCAAAGTATAAAGTATCTCAATTGTCTTGGATAGTTGACGTGATGCTAGGGTCTCCAATTTCGGCATTCAGTGCTTCCTGTGGCAATGTCTTGGCTTAGCTTGTGATCAATACGAGGCATTTATTAGTTGTTTTGGGAAATCTCCAGTTGATTGACATGGGTGTCAGATAGCCATGGTTTCCAACTGCTACCAGCAAAGTTGGGCCATTGAAGTTTAGTTTCCACCTCCTGTTCCTGTCCACAACTGTACCCATCTCGCCACACGCAAAGCGCTCCTGATCCTAAAGCTTTCGTGACATAGGGCTTTCGTGACGAAGCAAGAATTGATATGTTATCGGTGTTTATTAAGATGGTCAGACTGTCTGCGAACAGCGTTGTCAGTTCGTCTTTGAAGCGAGTATAAATCTTTGAGGGAGGCCTTGGCTCACCTTCTTGCTCTTACGGAGGCTCTCACTGAAGCAGACCTTTGACTGGCAAATGACTAAGCCACTGGATGTACCTGTCGGAAACGCCTTTGTCGAGGTGGATACGAAGTAGGTGCTCACGCCAAACAGTGTCGTATGCCTTCGAGAAGTCGAGAATGAATGAAAAGAGCAAGCACAGATTTATGCTTAGTTTCCTTTTGGAAACTGTAGTATATTTTATGCGTGACTATTAAGATATTGAAATTCTACATTGTCCTCACCAAAACTATCCATATCGTTCGGCCAAATCATATATTTGCTCGGTCATCATCTTCTCCATCGTTCTGACGACGCAGAAAGTGGGGCTTATGTGTCTGTACGACGAAAGGTCGGTTACTGGTTTACTGGATTTGAGAAAGTCGACTACGATGCCGTCCTTCTACATTTATAGTTCCTCTACTGAGCAGAAGATCATAATGAGGAGAAAAGCGAGCTTCTCTATGGCTTTCGGACCCTGTTGATGCTTCAGAAATATTTCGGAGGCTCGAG
>NW_004797336.1:384776-386047 GCF_000002075.1 Aplysia californica | reverse complement strand
AAGAGGGGGGGGGGGGACAAAGAAAGAAATGAGCTCAACTGCAGTATTAAAGAGTGAGATATAAAAAGGTTAGGCCACAAAGACACGGATTTTGTATTTCCTGTATTTCTTTTTCTGAAATGCTTACAATTCTCGCAGGCTGGTCATTTCCTTGAAGGTATCCTCCGGCAGCTTTTGTAAGTTGTTCATGCTCAAGTCCCTGGGAAGAGAAGAAAAAAATTGTTCGCCATTACTTGATAGCAATCAACAAAGACATACTTTATTGGCATCACAAAGCACACTACATTATCCTGTTATTGTGCAATTGTGATGGGTACACACATCTCTCCTCTATTTCTCTCTCCCTCTCTTTCCCTTTCTCCCCTGTCTCTCTCAATGTCTGTCCCTGTCTCTGTCTCTGTCTCTCTGTCTCTTTCTCTCTTTCTCTCTTTCTCTTTCTTTCTTTCTCTTTTTCCCCATCTCTTTCGCTGTTCTTCTCATGGCATCTATCTGTATTTCACCCCTCTCTTTCCTTTTCTCTCTTCTTTTTCTCTTTCTTTGCCTTAAAAAAAGATTCTCTTAGTCTTTCCTTCAGTCTCCATGACTGTCTCTGTCTTTCTCTTTGTCTTTCCCGCTCACTTCTCACCTCCCTCTCTTTCTCTCCTCATCCCTCCCTATTCTCTCATTCTCTCTCTCTGTCCCTCTCTGTGTCTCTGTCTTTCTCTTTCTATCTTTCTCAGTCTCTTTGTCTCTCTGTGTGTCTATGTAGTTTCTAAAACTGTCAAAGGGATTAAAAGACTTCTAATGGACTTTCAAATCTCGCCAAAAAGTCTCAAGAAATCTTACAATCTCACCACCAGGCGATCGATCGCATTAACTAATATGGATAAAAACGCACACACACGCACACACACACACACACACACACGCACACACACACGCGCGCGCGCGCACACACACACATAACGCATAAACACAAATGCACACACACATATACGCTCAATCTCTCTCGATCTCCTCCTCACTTTCTCCTACTTTCTCCTTCTTTCTCTTCCTTTCTCTCTCTCTTCTTCTTCACTTCTTCACTTCTTCTCTCTTTCCCCTTTCTCTCTCTCTCTCTCTCTCTCTCTCTCTCTCTTTAACACACACGGAGACAGTGGTTGTTGTTGCTGGGTTTTTTTTAACCAGCATAATCCTACACTTTGTCGCGGTTGTTGTTTTTTCTTAGCATGGGCTTCTCACATCTTCGTTTTCTTTTACTTCTCTTCTTTCTTCTCCCGGTTCTTCTTCTC
>NW_004797336.1:383132-384623 GCF_000002075.1 Aplysia californica | reverse complement strand
GTAATCATCCAATCATCGTGTTATATGTTTGCACTGCCCGCGTCATGCAGCATACCAATTTAAAGCTAAATAATTCTGCATTACCTGACACATTAATATTTCATCATAATCAATTAAGGGACGCCCGAGATATGGTCACTTAAAGTTGACCTAAAAAAAATCAAGCTTGGCAAGATTGTGCGAAATCAGAGTAACGCAAGTGTGGGTTTGTGCGTATATTGACGTGGATCAACATTGGTGGAATAGACATGTATTGAATATCAAATGAAAAGAGAATATTATTGTCTCTGCAAAGAACAGCATCTCTTGATGATGTTTTCAAACAGATTGGTGAACAGAGCAGTGGCAAAATACCTCACAAAACCTGGAGTTAGCATAACATGTGCTCATTAATATTACGTTTGTTTTTGTTTAGAAGCTACTGGTTTTGTGTTGAGTACGAAACTCTTTTTGCACATGGACTGGGTTAGTTAGATTTTGGACATAATCATCTGTCAGTGAAGAAAAGAGGCCACAAAACTGTCATGGTTATGGTTGGTCTGGGGTGGGAGGAATAAAACAGCCCTCATGAGAATCACCGGATGGCTTGGTTTAGTGGATTATGTCGCGCAAGAGCTGGAACGGCATGTCTTACTCTTATTTTCGTCATGGTGTCATTCAAAAAGACATCTCCATACATAACAAATAACTTTCTCACAGTGCCAATGCCATTAAGTAATTCATGAAAAACGAAATCAAATCAACGTTAGAGTGGTCACCAGTAAATAGCATTACAATATGTATTCTTCAGATAAGTGAAGAGTGAAGTGCCATGAAGCATCAGTTGAAGAAAAACATCTTTGCTCCTAATGCAGACCCTTTGTTTGCAACTCCCTGTAACATTTGGGATGAAATGACAGATAATTATGGCCAAAATTTAGCAGATTCGATGACCAAAGGGTTCGGGCACTACACAAAACTAATGGCTCCCAAGCATAATAACAATAAACACATTTAATGTTAAGTCCAAATTTTGCATGGTATTTGTGATTGCTCTGTTTTACATTTTGTTTAAAACTATCAAGACAAATAATCAAAATAGAATATTGTTCATTACAATACAGAATTCTTCATTAATTGGATGTGTAATGTAAGTCTATTCTATCAATATTGATGCTCCTCAACACAGGCGCAAAGACAATTTTACGTTTCTTTAATTTCGCACAATTTTGCCAAGCCTGATTTTTTAAGGTCAGTTTTGAGTGACCATATCTCAGGTGTCATTTAACATAGAAGAATTATTAATGTTGTCAGATTATGCAAAATTTATTCAGCTTTAAATTGGTATGCTCCATGAGTAGGTAAATCTAATGCGAGACTTTAACACGGTGATTTGGTATTTACATTTCCAAGTTTCTTCTGGACGCCACTGTTAAGTGTGTGTGTGTGCGCATGTATATGTATGTATGTATGTATGTATGTATGTATGTATGTATGTATGTATGTATGTAT
>NW_004797336.1:379415-380801 GCF_000002075.1 Aplysia californica | reverse complement strand
TGTCGGTCTGTCTGTTTCCCTGTCTCCCTCTTTGTCCGCCTGTCTGTCTGTCTCTCTGTCTGCCTGTCTGTCTGTCTCTGTCTTTCTGTCGGTCTATCTGCCTGTTTGTATGTTTCTGTCTGTCTGTCTGTCTTTCTTTTTGTCTGTCAGTCAGCCAGTCAGTCTGTCTCCTCCTCCTCTTCCTCCCCGCTCCCAACCTCTCTCTAGATTAAAGACACATCACAGCGTAGGCTGCCAAACAAAAAGTCTTTGATACACAATGTCACTCGGACAATTCTCACTATTATACGCATTCACTAACCACGAGGTTGCAGGCTTCAGAGCATTTCCCTTTCTTTTCTATTTATAAAGACCGATTTGACCCAGATGTAACGTAAAAAATATCATCTAGAGCTTGACTACGGTGTCAAGTGATGTTTATCCACATTTAAATGTTAACACTGTGGTTATCCAAACACCTAAAAGCTTTTAGAAAGACCGTTATTTTAGCAAGTTTTTGGGGTCAACGTCTCATAAAACTTTCGCATTAACCTAAGACACAACCATTATCATTTAAGGTTTATTAAGCCATCAGAACGGCTTTTCACCTACTTAACACGATTCTTACAGAGATGTATATTAATGTTAGATGTTCCACATCTTAAACAATCCCCACCTCTTAAACTACTTCCCAGTATATGGAAAGAGGCATTTAAACCCGTCTTAAAGCAAACTCACACTATATTGAGAGGGGAGTTAAACATGAAAGCGGTGTTAAACTTGAAAGAGCTGTTAGACTTGAGAAGGGCGTTAAGCCCACCTCTTAAACTAAATCACAGTGTATGGAAAGGGGCGTTTAACCTATACCAGTACTTTCCATCCTCTGACAGGCAGGCTATTTTTAAAACAATTCTAGATCTATAGGTATCGACATAACGCCCCCTCATGCCCCTAACAACGCAATTTAGGTCATTCTGGAAGCAGGTTTCGACCGTGCCTGTTAAGGCCAACCTCAGTTTAGAAGAAATCCTCGATACCCCCCCCCCCCTCCATTACTCGAGAATCGAACTCAGGTCTTGTACGTGGCACGGCGTCCAACCGCTAAACTACTGACGCCGGTCAGGGCAGGAACAAATAGCCAGTCTTTAACATGATCCAAATTGTATGGATGGAGGTGGAATACATGTACTTATACGCTCACTTACAACCTGTAAAACTTAATATTAAATCAAGCGTGGCTGAATGACATTTGGGGGAGAATGTGTTTAAGGAAGCTCTGTAGTATGATGTTTATCGGGTGTAGCAAGGTGCGTGAAGTCCTTTAATAAACTGCACATCTCAGTATTCGCGTAACCAGATTAGGGGAGGAAGAGAGAGAAGAGGGAGAAAGAGAAGGAGAGAGAATGG
>NW_004797336.1:373607-374971 GCF_000002075.1 Aplysia californica | reverse complement strand
TGTGTGTGTGTGTGTTGTTTGTGTGTGTGTGTTTGGGGGCCGGGTGAAGGAGATGAAGGTAAGTCATTGAGGAGTAGGACCGATTCAAATAGACAAAAATGATATTTAAAAGTGGAGACAGAGAAAAGCATCGACAATGCGCTAAAAAGAATGTTGAACCATTCCCCTCTCTCCCATTTCTTTTTCTTCTTTCTTCCTCCTCAATGAATCCACATTGTATGAACATACACATCTGAGTATAGAAACTCTCTCTCTCTCTCTCTCTCTCTCTCTCTCTCTCTCTCTCTCTCTCTCTCTCTCTCTCTCTCTCTCTCTCTAAAAACTAAACAAGCGAGCAAAAAAATAAATAAACAAACAAACAAACATTTACAGACACAAACATAATATGAAAGGTCTAAGGGAAATACAAGAGATGTCAGTTTTCGGATAATACGAGTTGTGACTTGGGTTAAAAAGTGTTTACGCACCTCTTTTGAGGGTTAAAACCGGAGAAATCGGCCAATACCAAACTTGGAAAATACATTTTGCTATGGAAAAACATGGTTTGTCAGGAACTCATTTGTATTTTTCTCATAATGCTAAAAAAAAAGACATCCCCTTTTCCCCTGCGCACTCCGTATGTATTCCGCAATCTGCAATGAGTTCGTGGAAATGAATAAAAGAAGACAAAATAGTATTCTATCTTTTGGTAAAGGAAAAAATTACAGACGTTCATTTTAATCACCGGGGTTTATGTTTCATGTACGGACTTGTATTATGATATTCTAGACCATGCACTTTTTCGTATTTTCAGTTCACTATGATTCGCACCATTAGAGCCAAAAGACGGTCAACCGAGGGTTTTTTTAAATTGAAGGGGAGGGTTGTCATACCCCACGCACTAGACTGTAGCGAGACTGGTGTTAAAAGATCCCTTATTGTTGAAGACGGATTACTTCCCTAGAAAAGAAACACTTTTGCGTTTCATTTGACGTAATAGCGCGAACCATGGAGTGCACGCATCACTGTATAGCTTTTTATAGGGAGCGGAAAGCGCGGCCATGGCAGTTCGTGGTCTAGGAGGCGCAGGGTCTCCAAGTCTATGGTTTCAAGTCTCAATCCAGCGATCACGTAATAACAATAAATTACTTTCCTTAGGGATGCTTTCACGCGATTCTGCCATTGTAAACCACCGATGAATGGCTCGTGCTTTTTTCAACCTTTATTGATTTCTCTGACTCTGAGAGGATTAGAACAGTCTGGGTTTTGGTTTTTCCTTTAGAAACAGATGTAGCATGTCTATTTTAAAGAGCGCGTTCAAGAGAGAAAGAAAACGAGGAAAAGAGGAGAGAGAGAGAGAGAGAGAGAGGGAGGGAGGGGGGTGG
>NW_004797336.1:370795-372237 GCF_000002075.1 Aplysia californica | reverse complement strand
CCTCTCCTTCTTTTTTAGCTCATCATCATCATAGTCAGCCGTCTGACTTTTTCCTCAGTGTTTGTGCTCTCTATTGAGAGTCAGTTGATTTTGTATTGATACTGCCGACCTCATACCCCTTTACCTCATACCCAACCACCAAAAGCGATTGCAGGGACTCCAAACGTGTATAGGTGTGTGCGTCTAATGTCATACTTGAAGTTAATGACTTGCTCCGATTTTGATAAAATGGATAGACAATCTAGTAGGAATGATAGGTCGTCGGCAACTCAAAGAATGGCAGTGCATGAGACTTAGCCTAGTGCCCATTACAAGAAAGCTATTGTCTACTGGTTGTATCGGTGAGTTGCAGACGATTAAAATAAGAGAAGCACAACCAAATTAAAAGTGCTGAGAGGGGCTCTCGAGGTCGAGAGGTCACGCCTCTCTTTCAACTGGGCTCGGGTTGGAATTCGAACAGCGACGGAAACATTTTTTTCTTTTAAATTGTCTCCTTTCACCTTCTTTTCTGTTCTCTAACAATGTTCTGTCGTCTGCTTTCGTCTCCACTTTCTGCCCCCACTCCCTCACTTCCTTAAACCCTCCTCTGGGCTCCAGACTCTTTCTGAAGCCTTTCTACTGCTTCTCCTTGGCTCCTTCTTACTGCTGTCCTTCAGCCACACCCCTGGTCATATGGTAGGTAAGATCTAACACCTAACTTTCTCGGATAAGGGTGGAAAATCTCGGAGGTCCCGTGTTCAAGTTGCGCTCGCTAAAGATCCTTTGGTGATCCAAAATCAATAAGAATGGGCTTCGGCCGCTACTTGGGCAATATTAAAAATGCCCTACCAAAGGGAACATGTTTAAAGTGTCCCGCTCGTTCATATGACCGTTCATATGACCTTATGCAGTTGCCAACGCGTAAAACACTTTTTAAAAAAGGTATTGTCTTTGTGCGGTAGGCTTTTTAAAATTGCCTTGTCCACAACTCACCGTCAAAACCGTGGGCCAACAGTGTCATCATAGTGCGATACTAAGATCATTCTGTCACAAATGGAATATACTCGATTACTATTACAATAGTATTAGAGCTCTTTAGCAATGTGTAGTTTTAAGGAAACGAAACTTCATCGATATTTCGAAGCGTGAAACCTTTATTCGTACTATTCAAATAGTATGCGCGAATCTTTAAAAAAAAGTCTGTCAGTGTGTGTGTGTGTGTGTGTGTGTGTGTGTGTGTGTGTGTGTGTGTGTGTGATATCAGTGCCGAAGATTAGAGGTGTCGAAAAAGATTTTAAAAACACCAAAAAGAAGGGGGAGGGATGAGGATGATAGACGTTAGATAGAAAAGAAGGAGAAAACCTAACCAGAGCACCCGCCAAACACCCAGAGAGAGAGAGAGAGAGATTGATGAAGAGAGAGAGAGAGAGAGAGAGAGAGAGAGAGAGACGGAGGAGGGAGGG
>NW_004797336.1:365997-370120 GCF_000002075.1 Aplysia californica | reverse complement strand
TTCTCTCTCTCTCTCTCTCTCTCTCTCTCTCTCTCTCTCTCTCTCTCTCTCTCGGGGAGAGATGGTTGACGCTGATAGCAAGAACAGGCCACCGAATAAGATAAAAGACAGAAAGGTTCGTTGTATTTTTACCTGTTGGTTCTAGCTGTCTCACCCGATGATGATAAGTACAAAGCGCTGCGGTTCGATTCTCAAAGATTTAAACCACTGCTTGTCAACCTCTTTTACAACCAGCGCAGAATTTTGTCAAATTTAAAAGGCTAACCATTTCATAGCACCTAACTACATGTGTTTCCAAGTGGGGCATGAAGTAATAACTGTCACTACTGGGGTTATCTCCACTGCCTACCAAATTTACCAGATCGCCCACTGGTGGACTAACGGGTAATATCGCCCAGGGTTGGCAGGTACTGGTTCAAGCTGAATCAAGGCGAAAGGAGGGGGGGGGGTAGAGGAGTTTACAATATGATAGTCATTTGATATGCACCACGAACTGGGCAAACACACGGCGGTTTCGGGTTTGAATTCGAGCAAAGTGTTCTACCCTATTTTTAGCACCAAGGCGAGACGTATTTGACATGCCAGTTCCATTCCCTTCTAAATGTTCAAATAACCTTCTTGCTGGATGAGCAATATTCATGATTTCAAACAGCTGTACAGATCCTCACTTTTTCGTTTGTTTACGTTAGAAATTTAACTCTCCACAAGACCCAGAGTATGTATTTCTTAACCCTATCCGTACGCCCTGGAGCCGTTTTGTACCCCCGGCGTTGTATTCTTCACATTTTTAGAATACTTCTAATACTAAGATCTCTTTGAAACTTCCAGTATTTCTCAAAAAAATTATTTTGACAGATTGCTATGCAAGGCGTACGGATCGGATTAAAGAGTAAATTTTCTCTTTGAAAGTTGTTGCTCAGAGTTACCCACGTCGTATGGATACGATAGTAAAACACGACGTACGGATAGGGTTCTCTTTGGCGAACGGGACAGCCGCCTAAGATGCATGCCTTATTTTCTCTTTCTGCATGTTACGTTGTTACTGGAATTTGAATTTAATTTTGTTCTTGGCGAAATGTAGACGTTGTCGTGCTGGGTTTTGGAAAGCTATACATCATTCCAGAGAAAAAACAGAAAAATGAAAGTAGAATTCGTAGTTCTACCCTGGTGGAATCGAACACTGAGCCTCGGGGGGTGTATCTAGTTGGATGAGTCTCAAGGTATGCGACAAACAGAAAAACCTATGGATAACAATGGGACAATTTTTCTCACATCCCCCCCCCCCCAACCTTTTTTCAATAGTTACTAATATTAGTGACGAAGAATAACCTCTTTTCCATGACTGTTGCCATGTTAGTAGCATAATTATCACTTTCTTTGGCATACCGTTGACTCAGTTAGTATCCAGTTAGGATATGTTGCTGGTGTTCCTAGTCCGTATTCGTAATGGAGAGTCTATGAGTTTGGGGTGCTCAGGGAGTTTTTAGGACTCTCCACCAAACATGACTGTCTAGAGATGGAAGTAAAATTCAGAGGTCGAGCCCACTACTACTCAACATTTCGGAGTTGAAAGGAGCGTTAAATCTGTTTGACACAAGTTATCGTCAGATTTCTGAGATTCAAACAATCAGTTTGTGTTTGGGAAATAAAAGTTTCTCGACCGGCGTCTGTGCTGTGGGAGTCAGACACTTAGCAGTCGCACGCAGAGTAGATGAGTTCTATTCCCTGGTGGGTTTCTTTTTTTTCAGTCAAGTATTTCCCTCTGTCTGCTGGGAACTTGAATCCATCTCAGCCCGGATTTGGCCCTGAAAGGCATGGTCGGAGCAGCCAGCCTTAATAGTTTTGATGTGGGCGTAAAATCCCTACAATTACGTTTTCTAGTTCTACTATTCTTCTACCCACACAGCGTGCAATCTTTTAGTTGAGCTGCCCACTTCCAAATACCCCTCCGCTTTTTCTCTTCAACTTTTGCAATTTACTTCGACCAACACATTTTATATTCTGAAAGAACATTTCAGATTGCGTAAACTATTTATATAATGAAGTTTTCTACTCTCATAACGAAAGGGATTTTCCAGGACAAATGATGTAGGGGCTGAAGTAAAAAGAACACATGACTGGAGACAAAAGTAGATAGTTGTGGCCCAATGCAAAAAGAGCCCTCTGTCACTAACACCACCAAGTGGAATGAGTTTAGAGAATACTAACCCATCTTAGCGAGTTGTGTTTGATGAAGAACTAGCAGCTCCTTGGAGCAAAAACCGATAATTCTGTACGATGTATCTGGTATCTGGTTTTTTCTTTTCCAGTTCTACGCTCGGGTTTCGGATGTGTTCAATAGGCCCTGTGGTCGTATCTTAGGGGGCCGAAAAGTACACTGCGACAACGACGGTGGAAAACGAGAGCAGTGAAAATTATTGACTTTGTTCGTATGGGGGGAGGGGGGGGTATCTTTTTGCCAACGGTTGAAAATCAACATACCCGAAACGACACTGACACGAGATTAAAACTAAGACAAAAATTCGTAGGGGAAAAGTGGTTATTTCGGAGTCATTTCGTGACGGTGTATCTGAAGGAAAAGTTCTCTCTATATTGACGTTTTTCGCTTTTGTGGCGTCTTAGACCTAAACCCGGTGATTGGTTGGTTGTTGTTTTTTTTATGCTTTACCTCAACATCGACATATTTTTTATTCGCTTAGATGGTGGGTATCCTTTACTCAGTTGTCGAAGCCCATCCACAGTCAAGTTGTTATCCTGTGGACTGTGATGTGGATGACTCTGGTCCGGGACCAAACAGGTCGTTCTTCGAATTTGAATTGGTTTGGGGGAGGGGGCATGAATTGAGCAGGGTTTTATTTTTGCATGTATTTTATGGGGAGAGGGAGGGGGGGGGGTAACAGATTCAAACCTCTCCTCACAATCAACTCTGTCCTGTTTGGAGATGCACCTTTAGATCAGAGGCGTTAATTCTAAAATTAATGACCTTCCCTTAACAACCTAGCTCAAGCCCGAAAGATTAGGAATTTGAACCAGCGTATTCCATCTACATAGTTATGTACACGGGCAGAGTAGGCCCTTCCTTCTGGTTTTGTTGTTGTTGTTGTTTTTTGTGTGTTGTTTTGTGTTGTTTGTTTTTTTACCTTTTTTATCAGGTTGATTGATTTACTTTTGTTCTTTGCTTCCTCCTGAAAAGCTTGTTCTCTGAGATTCTTTATCTCGGCCCCTTGATCTTTATCTCTGTTTCGTTTCGTCTTCTATTTCGCTTCGGCTTCTGCGTCATAACGTTTCGCGTTCTGTATCGTTTCGTAGATGTGGATCTCCGGTTCCTGAAGAGATACGGCATTGGTAATCGAAAGATCGTGAATTCGGTTAACGGCTGTGCAGAGTAGGTAGGTGACTGTATCCTTTAAGAGAGTGTCAGTTTACTCTTGTCTTCCCGGTCTTGCCAGGAGCAATGTGAGTACTCTACTATTGAAGGAGACGTCATACGTAGACATCATGCCAATGACCTTTTCAGAAATTCTCTTTTTCTTTTGTGTTCTAAGCCCCCACCGACATAATTTAAATTCATTTAGGATGCTGGCTTTGACCCTGCGTAACAGGGAAAACTCGAGCTCAGAGGAATACATCCATGGGCGATCATGGTTTTTCTCCATTCATTCCTTTGCTCGGATGCTCTTTAAAAAAAGCTACGTTTCCCTGATCTTTCCCAGTTACTCACTTGTTTAGGTTGCTCTGGGCCTACCCCTGCCTCGTTTGCATTCCATTTTAAAACAGAAATACTCGGCAAAAATTCTCCTCACACGGGAATCGAACTCGCCATGCAGAAGTGCCTAACCGCTACACCACAGTCGCCGGTCATTTCCTTTTGGGGATGACGGTTGTCGTGAAACTGCGGGCATCACAGCTTTTGATTATGTAGAGAATCCTCATGATATTTAGACTGAGGCACTGAGAGAGTAGTCGAGAGAGAGTGTGTGTGTGTGTGTGTGTGTGTGAGAGAGAGAGAGAGAGAGAAAGAAAGAGAGAGAGAGAGAGAGAGGGAGAGACAGAGAGACAGAGAGAGAGAGAGAGAGAGAGGGAGAGAGAGACACAGAGAGACTGACAGACAGAGACAGAGACA
>NW_004797336.1:352032-359532 GCF_000002075.1 Aplysia californica | reverse complement strand
TAATCAAAGCGAAGAAACTTGCATCTTTCCACAGGTTTGTGAATTTTTTGCAAATTTTTGTTTTTTGGCTCAACACCTTTCATGTCCAGTACAGAACTCATTTCTGTATGGATTTTTCTGAACAACGTTGATTAAAGGCACAAAAAATGTAAATTTTCAGTTACCACAGACTCTTATGCAAAGGAAATAACTAATCTTTGGCGGCCATTTTCTCACTAATCTTACCTCTGAAAACAGGTGACCCCCACCTCCTTCATTCGCAAATATATCGACTTGTATTCAAGATAAATGGATATTTTTTTCACCCAAATAAAGACAAATGAACAAGCTTTAAGATGATACCAATAACTCTACATGCCCAAAACTTGACGAGAGCCTGATTCCACCACACTGCCTCACATAGGCTCTAAGGTTTGCCTAAATTAAGCTCGATGACGTCTTTGTTTCCTTCTGACGTCATTGTCAACGGAATTCTGATTTTCGACTTTGTCCGGAAGCAGCATGGGGTTTCAAACTTGTCGAATACCTGGTTTCTAGGAGACTTTTTTGCGTGTCTTGATCAAAATCAGCATGACATAAGGCCGGGTATCTTTATAATTTCTAAATTACTTTATCAATTTAAGAGATTTTAATGAGCTCCGAATCTGTTTGTCTGCTACATTTAGACGCTCCACTGTCTACGCAGGAGACTTGATTTCGATTCCCGAGTGGGGAGAAAATTTGCATCAAGTATCTCGGTCTTTCTTTTCGGACGTCTCCTCTCAGGCCCGATTGGTTCCGACAGGCATTGTCAGAAGCTCACCTCTTAAATTATAAAGATTTATGTCGTAAAATCATTTACATTGTTTTTGTTTTTTTAAGATTTAAATGTCTTCATCAGAAAAAGGAGCATTAACCTTTCTAAATCCAAGTTCGAACCCAAATAGTACCCCGAGTGCTCGAAACAACAAGAAAGCTTTTTAAAAAAAACGTCAATATATTATAATGTAGTATGCCTGTGTTTGGACCATAGACTGGAAAAATTACAATGTCATAGACGGTGCACTGTCGTGGCCGCCGCTCTTTGCTCTCTATAAAGACTTCGCTGCAAACCGCTCGCCCCATTAGGCTCTCAAATGAAAGGCAAAACACCAGTGTTCCTATAGTTAAGTGCGTGCGCACCGTCCGCTCAACCTTGCTCTTCATCTAGCTTCACAGTGAGTGAAATGGAGCGTTCCCTAGTGGACCAGAATTTCGCCAGAATGCATAGTCAAGGATATTCCAGTACAAAAGAAAAAATGAAATGGATAGGTTTAACGCCTCTATCAACACTATTAGGTTATTTAAGAGACGGAACCTCCGAGTTAAACGTCCATCTCTGAAAGGACAGGGCCAAATGGCAAATTCGTGTAAAGTTTCTTTCCTCAAGGACACAACGTCGGACTGAGCTGAGGCTCGAACCCACCGAACTCACAATCTCATGATCACGGGTCCGGTAAACTAACCACTAGGCTACCGACGCCTCATTTCCGTACAAGTATCTGGGATAATCACACAGTTGCAGATATACAAAACAAAAACCAATCAAAACGAAACAAAATATTGTCCCTTTGGAAGTATTTCGAAGGCGAGATGGGTTCATTCTTGGGCTGATAAGTGGGGTTTCCCCATCAAAATAGCCAAGGGCAAAACTGTGCGCTGGCAAGAACAGTTCCGAACGACTAACGTCAAAGCGAGCCCAGGATCTCAGCTCTGCGTGCGTCCCGCGGAATAGATAGAGGCGTGACGTATTCTCGGATGATTCAAGGCTTATCCCCCGCCCGTTTCGCGTCTCCAAAACTCAATTTGTATTCAACAACTCATTTGTTTCTCCTAGATTTCATGGCGCGCACAATCCCGTTCTGAAGCTAATTAGCTCCTTTTTGTCACTCGGCATGCCAGATTGGCTTGTGAGCAGACTACCCATACCGGATGTTGAAAGCCTGGTCTGTCTGACTGATGTAGCCCGCCTCGTCGGTTTGGACAGTGATTAGAGTCGTGATGGATTCGCTGGCCTGAACCCCCAAGTCATTCCGAGGGTACTAAGGCAACCGTATGGTCATTCTCGGGAATTGCTTTGGGTCAAAGATTTTCCGCGCGTGTTATAATGATAACATTAAGATTGAAATCTTTATAGCGGAGCGGATCTCAAAGATCAAGACAGAGGGTCGGGGTGGTTTGAAATAAATAAAAAGTAGAGAGAGAGAGAGAGAGAGAGAGAGAGAGAGAGAGAGGGGGGGGGGGAGAGAGAAACGGGGGGGGGGAGAGTGATAGGGAGAGAAAGATATAGCAAAAATTGAAAGAGAATGAAATAGAGCAATTAACAGAAAGAAATGCAGATAGTAAAAAGGGGAGAATGGGGAGGTAGAAAAAGGAAATGGGAAAGAGAGGTTCATACATAACATAGTTTTATACATTTATATTTCTATATATTCATGTAAGTGTTTTAAAAAAACAACTGAATTCCTGTCTCTGTTGCAACGCGCGGAGCTGTCTCCTGAAAAGGAAGAAAACTTGACGATTTGACTACGCGTCTGTGGGTGTGGGGGGGGGGGGGGGTAGGGGGGGGGCATTTGTCTGATATGCATTATTATTTTACAGTAATAATGTGTACAGTTGCTCCAGTGACACCCACTAGATGGGTTCTGCTTTTTACCAAACAGATTCAATTTCCTGAAAACAGGAATGGTTTGGGGGTTGTTGTTTTTTTGTTTTTTTAAGAGCCAGTTTTCCATCCTGGATTTTGGTTAAATGAGATTCTAACAGCTCACCAGGTGCCTGTTTTCCCTCAGCCGGGTGTCGCAGAAGGTGTTAAATAAAATCCCACTACGTGACAAACTGAAATGCGAGTGGGAGTGTTAATTGCTCCTTTTGTTTTTGTGACTGTCACTCAAGGCTATTTGGATTCAGCTCTAATTCTCTTCGGGAACAGAGTGCTGTTAAAAGAAAACCTCTATTTTTAAAAAAGAGTATGTCTTTTACTCCCCCATCGACACTGCTAGCCAGGGCCAACCCTGGATGACAGGGCGGATACAAGGTCCTAGCAGAAAAAAACAAAATACATGTATTCCACAAAAATAACTGAGGTGGTTGGGGATGTTGTAGGGGCGTGGTACTTGCATTGGATCAGCATTGCAAATCTATCTATCTATCTATCTATCTATCTATCTATCTATCTATCTATCTATCTATCTATATATCTATCTATTTACTATCTATCCAACTACCTCTTCAGAAACAAGAAGCAGTACAAAAACAAAGTTCCACTAGTCAAGGTACCGGCGGTACATCCAGTGTAGGTGGATGGCTCTGGGTCTCCCCGTGTTGCTGCAATTGATCGGGCGGCAACAAGCGGTTTCAGTGGAAGTCGTGTGGGGCGCCCAGTGTGAGGCCAGATCAGGTTCCCTGTCAATAACGTCGGAGATGCCGCGGAGGGGCTGCCGGAATTCCCACTGGCAACGAGATTCGATTGGATCCTTCCCATGGTCCTCGGTGGCGTTATTGGCCGTCCCGCCATTTTGGTAAAGGCAACACGCCCACTTTATTTGGTCTTCTAATACTGCAGGTATTGGTTGGTCGCTGGAGCTCAAGGACGAAAGGTCACTCGTCCTAGGGGGGGAGGGGGGGGGGTGAGGGGCATGCTACTTATGTGGATTTCTTCTTCTTCTTGTTCTTCTTCTTGTTCTTCTTCTTCTTCTTCTTGTTCTTCTTCTTCTTCTTCTTCTTCTTCTTCTTCTTCTTCTTCTTCTTCTTCTTCTTCTTCTTCTTCTTCTTCTTCTTCTTCTTCTTCTTCTTCTTCTTCCTCTTCTTCTATCTGTAGTTGGATGCTGCTTCTCAGACTTTTCTGCCATAAAATATTCTGTCTCTTGCCATTTATTGTATGTGAACAGCTTCATAAATTTCATGACTATACAGTTTTTGTCAGAACTCAAAGAGATGACAGACAATCCCCGTTTTCATGACAACGGGAACATGAATCTGAAGCTAGGCACGTCACAACAAGCATTCTGTAAACATTGTAAAACTCTTGAAAAAAACCTGCTAGGAAGCTTTCCCAGTTCCCTACAGCTTATAGAGTGTGGTACGAGTACATGCAAACACTGGACTTGAGCTCTTTTACAGGGAGTCATTTGGTTGATATTGTGCAAACAGAAATATTATGAACTTTCGGCGAAATGCGAAGCCCCTTCTTCTTTCGAAAAACCAAGACTCTTGAATGTCTACGACCATGCTCTATCAATCTTAGCTCCAGTGTTTGAGTCGGTATGAAACCATAGTTATAGCGCGTAACTATCATGGGCTGGCGAATTTTTATTACACAGCTCTTTGTGGTAATCACGTCCTAAGAAAAATATTATGTAGAGAAACAAACGTATAGTGGCGGGTTGCCTTAAGCTGGTCGTCTGATGTGGTAGGAGGCCTTAAGGGATAGGGAGCCCACAGGTCTACCTCAAAGGAGGGTTTCATCACATCGATTTTGGCAAGACTCAGTGAGATTAGGGGCATTCGAATTCCCTTCATGATACAAGAAACTCGGGTCTTTAGAGGATAAAAGTAAAATGGTGTCGGTGTGCAGTGGATAGGTGCTTTGCAGTATCACACAGGAGACCCGATTTCGATTCCTGAGTGAGGAGAATTTTAATCGAGTATTTCTGTCTTTCTGCTGGGGTGCTGTATCCCTCTAAGCCAGGGTTGGCCAGTGTCATAGCCCACCTCTTAAATGATCTAAAATGTGTAGATGGGGCGTTAAAAGAACCTACATCAGAAAGGACCGAAGTTGCTTACCAAATACATTGTACATATTATGTAGTTGGACATTTTACTAGGGGTCACGTTTTGAGTAGATCTATGTTTTTGCTAATTGTGAGATGAATCAAGCATGTCATTAGTATTGCCGCCAGAAACTGTGCGCGTATGTGAAAGATCGTCTGATTTTGAGTGATTTCGTCTCGCATATACTGGCTGGCTTTGTGCCAACAGGTGTGCTGGCGAATGGCTATAAACTAAAGCAGTTTTTCTCTCTTGAGGTATCGAAAGTCTTAAATTTCGGCTACAATGCACTATTTCAGAACAAAAAGAGTTCCCACTGGGACTGGGTAATGTAAAAGTGTACGCAATAGTTAATAATTACACCCCCCCCCCCTTTTTCCCCGACCTCCCCCCTCCACAAACAAACAAACACAAAAACACAAAAGCAGAGAAACAAATTAAAACAAAATATTATATTACTAAGAAAACCAAGATACAAATATAAAACAAAACAACAACCCCCAAAAATGTATTTGTAATGTTTAACCATTTCTTGCTCTTAGAAAAAGAAAAAAAAAGGGGGGGGGGGTATACAGGAGCAGTTTCTAGACCTGTGAATCCTGAATGTGTTTTCTTTGAAATTTTTTTTAGGTCAAATGACAAAGGATTCGTTACATTCAGTCATACAACTATAGATTGAGAACTTAGATCCTTACGTTAACACGTGAGGATCAATAAATATATTGCCATTTTAAAAAAATCAATAAATATGTGTCAAAATGTTCTGATACAAAGACGGATATGAAGGGATATTCAGTCCCTACCATTAGCTGCTGTTACTTTAAAATTACCACCAACCGCGTTGGAATAATATGAAAGGTGACTCATGCGGAAAAAAGGCTACAGCCCATTTTCTAAATTACATTACAATATTGTGTGTCGGGCAGAATGAAAGGAAAGATGGGAGTGAAGGGAAAAAAACGTTCGTGATCAGTCTGGCAGTGTAAATTTGGACAATAGCGAAAATGTTCTGAATAAAAACAACAGCAAAAATAACCCCCAACAAACAAACAAACAAACAAACAAACAAACAAAACGACAAACTCACTATCGATTTACCAACTTCACAACAACAATCCTACGCGTACAAAAGCAATCTCAGCGCATCATTTTCCCCATCACAAAATTGATGTTTTTAATTATTCACTCCATCGGCCGATCCCATCCGTAGTGGGCACCCCGTATTATTTGTCGGTCTTCGGTGCAGCTGGTCTAGTTATCTTCAGTAACCTATGGGCGAAAATATAAAGAACGCCAATTTCATTGACTGACTCCATAAATGCTGATAAGTATAAAAATTTCCTTTTGACTTCCAACTTGCCCCGTATAGAGCTGGCAGTTTGCTGGCGATTTTAAGCACCGATCGGCGCTGTCGGCTTTATGGGAACCCAAACTACATTCTTATTACGTTGAAAAACTGGGAAAGGCGTCTCGCTGTCAACACTCAATGCCGTCTCGCCTTCGCCAACTCGGGTTCTGCGGTTTCCGTGACGTCACCCGACTGGACAAGGGACAATTTTGCATGGTCATTTCAGAGCTGGTGCTTCACGTATACAAAAACTAATTACATTTTAAAACATCAGCGTCGTCAAATTTGGGGGTCTTTCGAGCAGAATTAAATTGTAAGCAATATTTAAGGAAATTGTTGTGTGTGTGTGTGTGGGGGGGGGGGGGGGTCCTAAATGAATGCTTCATCAATACCAGCTGTGTTGTGGTGTATTTTTTTTCTTAGATCTAGGCCTTACTGCGTGTTAGTTGAGTGTGTGAATTTGAAGAGCCGAGGCCTGTGTAGTTTTCCGTTGTGGGTCTACAAGAGAACTAGATAGATCTAGATCTAGATCTATGCAAGCTCGAACTTAAAAGGAGCAGCAACAGGAGCCCTTTATGTGGAATCAAGCAGACACCTACTGGCGCCTGTCAGCGTCGATCTTCAGCCGCTGAAGTTTCGGCGTTCTCTATATTTTCGCCCTAACCTACCCCAAACGGGAGCCAGGATCTGCCTGGCTAGAGACCTCTGACTCTGAGACTCACTCCTGGTTTACCAGAGCGGGATAGATACTCCTGATTGCGCTGTTATAGGCGCACTGGGCGCTTATTGCCATGGTAGGCGCACTGGGCGCTTATTGTCATGGTAGGCGCACTGGGCGCTTATTGTCATGGTAGGCGCACTGGGCGCTTATTGTCATGGTAGGTGTATTGGGTGCGTATTGTCATGGTTTTCATGAAAAAGGGAAAACGTACTACTGCAAACAACGTAGTTAATGAGGGTAGAGGACGGAAGGGGAGGGGGGGGGGGCAATGTGCCCTTGGCCTTCACTTAGTACCGCCCCTTGGTTTAAAGTCCATGTACCAGTAAACCAACAATAATTCAAGCTAACCACATTAGCAAGCTTTAATGTTACAAAGCTTTGAGATAATTTTTTTTAAAACAACAGTGAACAAACAAACAAAAAGAACCCCGATAACTTACTGCGATTTCTGAACAAGTTTCCATAACTTATAATGCTGATTATGGTATGGCATAGATTTCTTTCTTATTGACTTCTGTGTTTGTTTGTTTTTGTTGGGGAGGGGAGGTTGTGGGTTGTTGTTTTTTTTGGTGGTATTTCAATTTTCATGATGGCGAAAGTGAACCATCACGTTTTATTCACCTGATTTAGGAATGACCCTCCC
>NW_004797336.1:348461-349965 GCF_000002075.1 Aplysia californica | reverse complement strand
GGGGCATTAACATGTTCTTATGCCCAGTAGAATTGTAAATGGGCTAATTAATCAATGTCATGCTCATAAAGTGTCTGAACAGCAACAAAGAACTGCTGCATTCTCTTCCCTAATCCTTACTATCGTCATTTTCCTCTACTTATTTTGTATTTTGTCACACTCTTGTGAGCCGCTATTTCCGAGGTGCCTTGATAGTCGAAGCAGACTTTGTGCTGTTGAAGCTAGAGAGGTGAGCAGAGTAAGCCTGATTGCCTGTAAGGACTTCTCTGTTGACATCCACCCCTTGGCGCTCATATGGCCTTATGCAGTTGCGAGCGCCGTAAAACCTCTACTAAAACTAAACTAAGAAAACCTTAATGTCTGATCCCGTTTCCAACTGAACATGTCGTGCGTCTGTTGATTGGACATCATATGTACACACCATGGCTGGCTTGCAGCTGATTAATAAATGAGGTGAAATTGTGGAAGAGTTTAATGCTCCTATATACAATGTAAGGTTAATCTTCGGCCGACAGATCCGGTGTCTGTGGTGTAGCAGTTACGCTCGCCGCCGCCGCATGCAGGAGGCATTCCAGCACGGGGAGAATTGTTTTTATCGCGTATCTCAATCTGTCTGTCTGATGGGATGTTGTACTCTTCTCTACTCGCGTTGGCCTGGTCAGAGGATCAAAGCAGCCCGCCACTTTAATGACTTTGTCAATGGGTGTATAAAACATCTCCATTTTTTTTCCGACAAGACCTAATCATGTAGATGGAGAGCGAAGAAACTTACCCAAACAAATTATCCAAATTCAATAACACCATGTTGGGGGATTCGAACCAAGATCATTCACACTGTAGTTCAGCGACATACCTACTGAGGTGTCGACAATCACACAGGCAAATTAAAAAAAAAAAATTTTTAATAAAAATATTTTAAATGACAATTTGTGTGGCCACTTGCATCAAGGTGGAACGAATGATTATTTTGCAAGACGTTTGGAAGTCTTGCCACCAGATTGTCAGACAAATTTAACTTCAATTTCTTTGGAAGTATTGCAACAATCAATATTTTTCATTTCTTTGAACAAAAATTCATTCTCAAATTTCTACTTCCCTACGCACACGATCACAGAAGATGGGACTTAAAATCAATTATTATTATTTTTTTTTTGCGTTTAAAAGGTTAGGGATCTGATTTCAACAGCGATGACGTTGGTAAGTTTGGCTTGGGTTTAACTACCCTTTCAAACATTATTAGTATTATCATCATTATTATTATTATTGTTGTTGTTAGTATTGTTAATATATTTATATCATTATTGTTATTATTGTTATCATTATTATCATTATCATTAGTAGTAGTATTATTTGTACTATTAGCATTATTAGTATTAGTATTGTTGTTGTTTTGTTTTTAACTTTTCTTCTTCTTCTTCTTCGTCTTCTTCTTCTTCTTCTTCTTCTTCTTTTTCTTCTTCTTCTTCTTCTTCTTCTTCTTCTTCTTCTTCTTCTTCTTCTTCTT
>NW_004797336.1:345237-346727 GCF_000002075.1 Aplysia californica | reverse complement strand
ACCTCCCCGCCAAACTACAAGCAAGTAGAGACATACCAAAACAAATGAGATTATTATCTTCCGTTGATAACTAGAACGTGGGTTAACAATAATTATTGTGAGGCATCGTGATGAAATCAGGTGCTCGTCAAAATAATGAAACCAAAGAAACTGGCACTTTTGTCTGTCGAGCTTTTTTTTGTGCTAATATTATTTTGTTCAGCTCAACATTTGTATGTCTTTTAAAAGAAAATTTTGTTTGGATTTTACTGAAAAACATTGATTAAAGGTACAAAAGACGCAAATTTTCAGTTTCAAAAGGACTCTCGAGCAATGGAAATTACCAAACTTTGCGACCATTTTTTCACTAATGTTACCTCTAAAATCAGGCGACCCTCACCTCGTTCAATCGCAAATTTCTTTACTTCTATTTAACATAGATGGATTTTTTTTTAAGGAAAAAAAGGCAAATGAACAGGCTCTAAGATGATATCAATAGCCCCAAATGCCCTAAATTGACGAGCGCCTGATTCCACCTCGTCGTGCCACAATTTACTATGATACAGTTGGCTCTCTTTGTTATTGAAAATTGAGAGTTTGAGTCTAATTAAGTGTCTGATAGGGTGTGATGTTTTCTCACCATCTACTGTCAAGGACCATAGCGGCCCGCCTCCGATATCGTGTGTGTGACCCATGTACAACTGGCTGCGGGAAATTAAACAGCAAACAAACAAACAAGCTAACAAACAGGACTACATCCAGTCAAAAGTAACGGCTTGACAGGTGGGCTTTTTTAGGAGGATGCACTTATTGATTGAACTAAATAACCAGCTAATTTCCTAATTTGAAAGGCTGTAACTGAAAGTTTTTTTGTGTATGTATTTTACTATTCACTGCCGCACAATTTAGAGCATTTAGGAGGCAGGCTTCGAACCTGCTTGTCAGGGCCGAGAGGGATACAACGTCCCTGCAGATAGACTGGATACTCTTTTCATTTTCTCAATTCAAGAGGAATCGAAATAAGACCTTCTGCGTGCCATGGGAAGCGCACAAACACTACACAACAGACACGTAATCTGAGATGGAGGAATACCAAAATGCATATATAATATGCATACACACAATAACAGTGAGCAAAGTTGAAATTCACTTTAAAATCTAATTTGAGATCAGATTAATAAAAGCTTTTTCCTCGAATCAGCCAGAAAAAAAAATCATATGATCATACCTTCCCCGTCTTCAGAAAACTAGAATTGCTTTTTAACTGCAATTGTTCTTCAGCTTTTCCAATAGTTGGACGTTGCTTCTCACACCTTCTTGCACTAAAAAGAAAGAACCTTTGCCTTTTGCCATTTTGTCTGTCTGAGTAATTTTTAGTTATAACTGTACTCCTAACTCAACTACTGACTTTAGCAAGAATATAACCGCCATCTAACCACCGTCTGGCTGCACACATTCTCAGAACAAGGGTGCGGTCCGACTCGCGCGTACGAGTACCCCCCCCCCCCCCC
>NW_004797336.1:340724-345137 GCF_000002075.1 Aplysia californica | reverse complement strand
CCAAGGCGGGTTTCCGTTCCCAGCCACTCCGTCGTTCGTCATGAACTCTTTCAAGAACAGGCGCCCAAACCCTAGAGCACCCAAAATTACCTCAGATACTGAGACCATCTTCCGGCAACTCCCACTATATCGACCGAAAATCCGATGCTGGGTTCTATCACTGTCTTCGAAAAATTGCAATATAGCTGTAACAGAGTGAAGGAGAATATCCCACTTTCGCTCCAAGTTTGACCCAATTGAGCATCACGTGACAGTTTGTCCGTGGATCGCGTCATGAAACGTTTAATCACCTTTTAAGAACTTGATTTCGTTCGCGTTGTCATACCGCGTTAAGTGGGAGACAATCGTCGGGACTGGGAAGTATAGCCTGCTGATTGGGTGTTGTATTATTCACCTAAATCACTCCGCTGGGGCGTACTTTGGCGCTATGACGTAAGTTGGGTCCGTCCTCCGAGACCCACGGTGTAACAATTATATCGAGAAAAATGTACGTTTCAAAACTTTGAACGAAATGTGAATTAAGTAAATGTAAGGTGTATGGGCTTAATGTTCCTGTCGACACTATTAGGTTATTTGAGATGCGGGACCTCAAAATTTAGCGTCCGTCACCTAATAAGACCGTGCCAAATGGGTTGAGAGTCTTAAAACGTTCTCTAAACTATTCGAGTTCAAGAACGCCCTGTCTGAGGTTCGAACCAGGACCATCCTCTCCGTAGTCTAGCACTAGCATAATAGCAACTGAGCTGACGGAACGCCCATGTCACTGTAGTGAGACTTGAACTAGGACGGCTTGTTTTGGTGTACACATTCCATGACATAACATAACAGACCCACTACTCCGAGTAGTAATGACATTCAGGTAATCATCTCGTGAGAGCAAAGTAGACCTTTCCTATAGCTATGGGCGTCGTTTACGCCAATATGACAAACATTAAGGAAAAAACCAATCATGCTTGAAATGTCTGTAATCAATATTGCTTAATTTCATGTTTACATAATATTATTATCAATATTCGAAATTTTGAATAAGATTATTCAGCTTTACTGCATGCTTTGTTGTCATTTGTTCAATTCAAAAGTTTTCACTTATATTTTTTAGCCTCAGTGTTTGAGTTCTTCATCTTTAAGAGATAAAAAAAGGAATCTGATACAAGATACTTCATAAATATGTTGTGTTGGCGTTCTTCTCTTCAACCTTTTAAAATTGTTATCGTCACTGACCTAAGCACCAATGTTTCCCTTTTACCCCCCCGTCTTGCATAGTACTTTTCCTCCTTCTAGAAAATTCTTAATAGTATTGCAAGTGTAAATCTTTTACTTAGTTTTTTTAAAGCACTTTCTGAGTTAACATCTTAAACTTACTTATTATGCCTTTTAACAAATGTATTTAAATATTTACTAAATTATTTGGACTGTGTGTTAGCGCTTTGTCATTTGGAAACTTTTCATTGATTTTAGAGGACGACCTCTTGAGGGCAGAAACCGTAAAAACGAGAAAATCTCTGAACCAAATCCGCTAGCTGCGTCTATGCCGACATTATCACCCAGTGCTCCACATTTGCAAAACGAGAAGATTGCGAGGTCAACTGCGTCTTTTTCTTCTTACTCTTTAATTAAAGAAACAAATTATTTGATAACGTAAAAACGTAGTGTACTTGAGCTGAGAAGATGGCACAAGAGGAGGAGGAGGAGGAGGAGGAGGAGGAGGAGAACAACAACAACAACAGCAACGACAACAATAACAACAACAACAACAACAACAACATTAATAATCAAAACAATAATGATCACAGTTATTGTAACTGGTACGATGTTATGCTGATACAAAGATGACCCTGGTTAACAACAACAACAACAACATTAATAATCAAAACAATAATGATCACAGTTATTGTAACTGGTACGATGTTATGCTGATACAAAGATGACCCTGGTTCCAAGGTACATCTTTTGGCCTTGGTTTGTTTGGGGATTCTTCAAGGCTTTTCATCCGTTGGCTCAGTCTTCCAGCAGAAAACAAAAGGGGGGGGGGGGGACTTAAAAGCAACCCTGTCTATCATTTAACAAATATGAATAAAAATCAGCTTGCGTTTAGCATTCCTATTCGATAACATCAAAACCAATCCCAATACTGATGATGAACCCTTTCATTAGGAAGACAGTAGATGAATGCCACGGTGCTCTGGGGGTCTTAAATTAGGTTTCTTGTAAAAAAAAATATCATTATGTTTTAGTAGTAGCAAACAAACAGGTCATTCAGTACATTTTCGGGAAGAAAATATGTCGTTCTTTCAATCAAGGGAAAAAATTAAGTGGAAAAAAGGTCAGTTTTCTGCGGGGGGTTTTTTTGGGAGGGGGGGGGGCAGAGAGACGCAAACCGTAACAAATGACAGTAACTCAGACCTTCTCAGGTAACGTTGAGGAAACAGTGTTGCTTTAACTTCGAAATAAAACTTCCTTTTTTCTTTTTAAAACTTTTTCGCTAGTATCTTAAAACGTAAGTCACTTTAAAGGAGAGCTGGTATGTGATAGTCGACACAATTCAGATCATTAAGGAGGCGGGCGGTTTCGACTCTGCCTCTCACTCTCATAGCAAGATGAGCTGAACATGAAAACAAAATATACAGTCGACTACGGATGAGTTGATGTCGCTGAGGCAGTGTAAAAAAGGATCAACTCATCTGAAGTTCAACTTAACCCTTGAGACCTGTAAAGAAGAAGGGGTGCTGGGAGCTGAGAAAAAGATCAACTTAACCGACATTCAACATGCGAGTTCAACACAAGCGGAGTCGACTGTATCCATAAAAATAACTTTCCCCACAGTGGAATCAAGCTCTCATCTGTAATGTGCGGCGGTTAATGACTTGACTTTAACACCACAGGCGCCGGTAAGCAAGTTGCCTTCTGTCTTGAATTAAACAACATGAAAGAAAGACCATATTATTATTACCTTTATGTGTATCCATAGTCGGAGCAAACATTAAAGACAAACAATCTCTTATGAAAACCAAACAGATTATTTCCTCTTTCGGTTGTTACCCTCGTATTTCTTATCACCCCCCCTTTCTTTTCCATTTTCTCCCTTCTTAAATTTTCTAATTCCTGTCAACATGATTTTTCTTCGAGCCTATGCAGATTCAAAACCCCTGTATTCCTTTGAAAACCCATATTTGTACTTTTATAAAGACCACTGTATTTTCTTCTGCGATGAAAAATTAGAACAAGAAAAGCTTATTGGGTCACAACACCTTCTGAAATCAAAGATCCAATATGATAGCAATCCATCAGCACGTGTCTTTTCTCTCCAGGGAAATACAAAAATGATTACTGGTATGATGAGGAGAATATCCTAAAAGCAAAATATTTCTCAAAGAGCAAAGACGAAAGTCGAGCTCAGTACATGAAATCAGAAACATCGTGTTGGCCTGGAAGTATTGCGAAAGCGTAAGGAGAAAAGATTAACAAACAAAAGCCGACAAACGAAATTCTCATTCCGGCATCGAAAATTGAGAGCTTTAACAAATATTGGTTGTCTCTTGACATATATCAGAGATTGAGGGTTGCGAGGGGGGAGGGGTGTATGTGAGGGGGGCGGGGGTCAACCTCCTTCTGTTTGCAGACGACATGGAACGAAAGTAGGAATGAGCGTCCTTTTGTGTGACTACATTATAAGATACTAGCTGGGCCCCATTTCGAAGAAAGGAATGATCGGTGTATTAACATCAACTGAAAGTCATTGGCCTACTATATTTACACTCTGCTGGAATGGAGCAATAAATCTTGAGAGAAAAGTGACTCAAGTGTTTCCAAGTTGACAAATATATAATAATAGATAATGTATAGATTGATTCTCTATTCCGCTTTCGTGGTTGTACACTCCAGAATTTCATAAGTGTGGAACCAGTGGGTACGGCTAGTGAACGGAAACCTCACTTGTTTACAATAGCGTCTTAGAAGACGGACTTTCCCAAGATTAGAACTCTGTGGGGACGAAACAAAGCATTTTGGAAAAATCGGGGAAAACAGTTTGCGTGGATTTTTAAAGTTTGGTCCCAGCCACATGGATGCTGTGGACGCCTGCAAAGTTTCAAAGGTGAGTGTTAGGTAATAAGGCAGGAGTTTGAGCACAAAGCCTCCCAAGTCCAATATATAAATTACATGCTCACACTCACACAGGCACTTGTGAATACATAATATATAATTATGCGAGATTTAATATAATAATATATATTTTTCATTGCCCAAAAACTACGCCATTTTTGGGGTGCCTTAGTTATTTCTATGATTTAGAGCCACATGATAAAAACCAAAGGAAGGTAGTGTTGTTTATTTATTATCTATTTGTGGTGGCCGAATTTTGCTATTCAAAAGGCTTTTTAATGGCTGCATCGATCGACATGCGGTTTTTGCCAA
>NW_004797336.1:338554-339549 GCF_000002075.1 Aplysia californica | reverse complement strand
CTCTCTCTCTCTCTCTCTCTCTCCCTCCCTCCCACCAATCACACAGCTCAGTACATTCCCAGATCCCCTTCCACTTCCGCTCTGTATCTGCAGGAAGTGATCCTAAAATAGAAAATTCCTCTTTCCTTCAAGATGTTAACTCCCGAACAGGAAATAGCGAGGGGCGCTGTCTAAAGTTGTTAAGTCCCTTGAAATCAGCAGAAGTCGGAAATCTTTGCACAAGGACACAACTCTGCTTCTTGCTGCTTCCAAGTCTTGGCTACGTCTGAGTGCAGCAGAGGTTAGGGGTTTTGAGAGTGGGCTCTTTCAATTTTCAGTTGTCTTGAAGACATTGGCTCCCGGTGAAAGCACGAATTCAGTACAAAATAATTGTTCTTTGTTTTATGTGCGTCAGCAACATTGCACCCTCATGTCTTTGAGATATGGTCATCTAAATATATACAATCTCGGCCTTTAAGATCAGCAAAGAAAAGACTTTTAAGACCTATCCAAAGCAAGAGTCAGAGACTTGGAGGGAGAGCTTTTTCACACCACGCCCCCTGCTTGTGGAACGCTTTGCCAGCTCAGCTACGGGAGTCTGCCACTTTAACAAAATTCAAATCCGCATTTAAAACGCAATTATTTCAGTCCAGTTTCAATCTGTAATTTCTAACATTCCCAATACAAATATTATTATGTTCTCTCAGTACCTATTATGTTCTCTCGGTATCATTTATTCATACAGTTCTGTTCTGTAACGAATTTATGACTGTGTGATGTCATCAATGTGTACAAGGGTGTCTGGGTAGGTTTTGAGGGATTGTCTTTACTCAATGAAGTACTGGAGAGAGAGAGAGAGAGAGAGAGAGAGAGAGAGAGAGAGAGAGAGAGAGAGAGAGAGAGAGAGAGAGAGAGAGAGAGGATTACTATAGGATCTGTGCTCTGCATAATGTACTTTGTATTATTGTACAGCGCATTGTGCACTTCTTTGTGAAAATGAGCTATAAAAATGCGAT
>NW_004797336.1:335983-337151 GCF_000002075.1 Aplysia californica | reverse complement strand
TCTCCCTCTCTCTTCTCCTCTCCCTCTCCTCTCCCCCCCCCCTCTCTCTCTCCCTCCCTTTCCCACCCAGTGCACCCCAGCTTCTTTCTCCAAATGTTCTCCCACTCTCCCACTTAAACGTTTTCTCTTTTTTCACTGTTTGCTTTGCACCTTTTCCTTCCCCTACTTTTTTCCTCAAGCTTCCATGTTTGCACTCTGTCTAACCTTACCTTCCACAGAAGACAGCCACATTTCATCACATCGATTGAGTAACGCTTCAAACAATTTCAAGAAAAAGGCGAGTAAACATAACGATATGCGATTCCTTCTCTTCATCTGATAGGAAAATCCCTCTCGCCATCTTGGTAGCTTTGAGAAAGCATTCTCTCTACCTTTGCAGTTTGTGGTAATCCCTTTCTCTATCTTGTAGTTCACGGGAATCCTTTTCTTTGTCTTGGCAATTTGCGAAAAACATCATTTCAATCTGTTCCGTTTTGGGAAATCCTCCTCTCAACTCCTACAGTTAACGAGATTCATTCTCTCTACATCAATTTGAATTGGCGGGGGGGGGGGGGGAGAGTTTGTCAAGGGGTTCCTTCGATCTATGTTTGAAGTTTAAGTGAGGAAATCCTTCTCTGCAACGTAACAGTTTGGGAATAAATCATTCTTGATCTTTTTGCAGTTCAGGAAAATAGGTCTCTCTATTTTTTGCATGATTAGGATTTCTCCATATATTTTAAGGGGCCTTTGATCAGTAAAGAAAAACGCATCAACAGATTAACGGTTATTAAAGTGCAGGGAATAAAAAGTAAGGCAGAAACAAAACGGGGAAAGAAAAGGAGTAGGACCTACAAGTGACGCCTTCCAAGCACCCGTTAGGAGACGTCTTTTCGCAAAATTATGTAAAATTTTAAACAGATTAAGTGAATGTCGCAACACGAGGAAATGTTTAAGTAGATGAACAAAACAATAAGAGGACACATGCATGATTCGATCTATCTATAATATATCTACTGACCAATAGACTACATGCGTGAGCGAATACACAATCTCACGTAAAGTAAGTAGATAGAGAGGGGGGAGGGGCTTTGAAAAGGAGGCAGAGAAAGAGAGAGAAAGTGAGACATTAGCCAAACAGACAGACAGACAGACAGACAGACAGACAGACAGACAGACAGACAGACAGACA
>NW_004797336.1:329822-331458 GCF_000002075.1 Aplysia californica | reverse complement strand
ACTTATGTCAATCTTTTGTTTGCAGCAAATCGGCACGATAACAGACTCATTTCTCAAAGAGAAGATAAGGACACTGAAAACAGCGAACGGAATGCACACACACACACACACACACACACACACACACACAAACACACACACACACACACTCACACACATACATACATACATACACACACAAACACGGCGAAGAAGACCACAGTGACGTCAGCGCACAAAGCATCAGTCGTGACAGTTGCCCAAACGGAGGGCGTACACAAGTATTGATGACGTGCTAAATACGAGTAACCCAAATCCGTATTCCTTTGAAGCAGAAGCCAAGCTGGGACCCGTCTGGCGTCCCTCGCTCTTCGCAACAGATAACAGTCCAGAGACAAGGGCTCTTCACCGCTGTCCTTCGGGGGTTGGGCTCAACCACTTTGAAAAGAAAAGTGACCTCTTCACTAAGGGCGCAAGTTCTGACATCACGCAAAGACGACCAGGCCTACGGGTGAGTGAGGGTGGATGGTCCAAGCCCACGCCTCTTCTATTGCCACCAGGACGGGATTCTTATCAAAGGGATTGCCAAACTCCTTTCGTTATTTGTTATCACAAGAAACACTTGATAATCTACCAAGATCAGCGTTTCATTAATTTGATTCCGAACATTATAAGTGAGAACATTGTTTCATTATTTTTCACCGGAATAAATGCTTAATAATAATCTGTCTAGAACAGCAATTTATTAATAACAATTTGTTTCTAAATATTATGGTTAATATGAAATTGATTTCGTTATTTTTTGACATATAATGATATAATGTAAATGAATCATATCTTCCTACTTGAACATTGTTTTCTTTCTTTCGGCAAGAAAAGGTTATGCCTTGCGCTCTTGAGGAAAGCATTTTACTCGAATTGTCCCGTTTCGTTAGATCCTCTCGGAGAAGGCTTTTAAATTCGGAGGTCCTTGCTCTTAAACAACCTACAGCGTTGCTAAGGGGGTCATGCCTATACAAAAATTTCTCACCTACTATTTTTCATACGGCATACTTCACCATGAGATACCATGCCATGGTTTTGGCTGGTGTGGCTTCTGGCGCGGAACCTCCACCACGCACGGTTACGGCTAGAAACAACACAGCGACGTCTGAGAGATGAGTAGAGGAAATCGATGTCCAGACTCGCGGAGACGGGAACATCAGAGCGCGCTAACACTTAATTACGCATAAGAACGGTCAGCTTGTATGGACGTGACTAGACAGTTCTGTCCAGATACATTTAATGCATTGGCGATTGCTTCCGTTTGAAGGAGATTGGAGAAATACTGGTAAAATGGAAATGACATGGAGTTGGTAGGCAAAAACGTATAAAATTAAACTGGCACAACTGTTTACCGTTTTGAATTTCAAAAACTGCCAACAGTCTCACAAGAAGGTATTTGCAGAAACGGATGGTGCCGGTTTACTTTTTCTTCAACAGTGAGCCAAGACTGTATTGAATAAGAAATGCATAAGCAGATTTTGATTTTCGACGACAATAATGGTTGGAGATTCAGGCTTAAGTCAATGGCATTGCCTCTTCAATACGGCTCACAGGTCGGTAAACTGTTGTCATTGAATATTTTTTTTAATCTTATTTTTTTCGGATGGGGGGG
>NW_004797336.1:327759-329030 GCF_000002075.1 Aplysia californica | reverse complement strand
GTGGTCGCTGGTACAAGTGAATATCTTGGACAGGTGACCGTTAGAGCAGGTTCGAATGTATTTGAATCTTTTTTCAACAAAAATTTAGAGAAAAAAATACCCCCAAAACCTCACAGTAGGGCCTACAGTTCCTGGAGGAGAAAATGGGGTTGGGGAGGGGGAGGGGGGGTACACAATCATTGGACAGGAAAGTTTTCTCATTTCAATCACGTGTGAACCGGGAACCGAAACGTGCCGGGAAGTGAATCTGTCTGAGACAAGTGTCCCTTGCAGTCAGGAAAGGAGGAGGGGGGAGGAGGGGGTCATCTGTTCCACTTCGTCCTAATAATTAGTTCGTCCGTCAATGTCTGACGATGACCAATGCATCTAAAGAGGAGAATTTCTCGGGGTGGGGGTGGGGTTGGGGGGAGGGAGATTGAAGAAGTGAGGATTGAGATGACTTGTGGCTTTTGCTATGGCCAATGAGACCGATTCAAGTAAGGAAGAGTTTGCCACATTTCGGGCATTTAAAAGCTTCATATCTACTTAATATACTTGTGAATGTGAGTAGCACTACAGGAAACAGAAGCTTGGGACCTGTTTGTATGATATAGTAACACTGTCATCAGAGTCAGTTCAGAGTGTCAGGGATACAACATCGCAGCAGAAAGACGGAGATACTCGATAAAGCGTCTCCCCACACGGAAATTGAACTCATGTCTCTTAAATGCTACGGTGATGTGGCTAACCACTACACCACAGACGTCGGTGGGGGGAGGCCTTGAAAAGTTCTCAAAACAATCCAAGTTTAAAATACCCTGACTGAAAAATCAATCCAGGTTGGGTTGCATCGTTGTTCAGTATTATTCCAAAGATCGTACATAACAAGATTGTTCCCTCAGCCAAAAAAGTGTCCGCGAAAGTCCACACGATGCTTCAGGTGGCGCTGCAGTCTTTGTTTTGCAGCTCTCTTTCTTTTCTCCAGAAGAAGAATAGGAATAGCACAGTTTGTTAGCTTCACTTTTATTGTTTTTCACACAAGTAGGGTAACTCTGTTCGCAAAGTCCACGCTTTGTCGAAGAGGGCTCAACAGAATTTGAGGACACTTTTTTTAATTGGCTCAAAGGGAGGAGTGAACTATCTTGTTATACACGATGTTTAACTATACTAACTGAGCACACGTTGCTCCAGCAAAAGGGAATAAGGTATGAACCAAAAAAAGAAAGAAAGAGAGAGAGCGAGAGAGAGAGAGAGAGAGAGAGAGAGAGAGAGAGAGAGAGAGAGGGGGGGGT
>NW_004797336.1:326041-327659 GCF_000002075.1 Aplysia californica | reverse complement strand
GGGAGTGGGGAGTGGGGGGAGAATGCTAAGAACAAACCTGGGATATAAGTTAAGGGTAGAGTAGTTCTGAAAGATATTAGAATGAATTGTGCTCCTCAGACTGAAAAATGAATGGAAGTGGTCAAATCAAAACACTGTTCAGAACTAGCCAACCAGCAAACTGCTCAAGTGGCACGTATTAGCTGGTCTGTCTGGTCTATTCTACCTATTTCGTATGGTGATCTATTGTTCATGCTCGGGTTTTTTGTTCATGTACAATTTTTCAGTATGGCTTTTTGTTTTCCTTTTTGTTTTTATTTATTTACTTTTTGGCGAGGGTGGGGATGGAATGGGAAGGTTGCATCCTTTCCCCCAATTATCGAATCAATGCGAAGAGACAAATCAAAGTAGACCTAAGTATATATTATTATTATGGCTCTTCAAACCTAGCTCGTCGATTTTCCTTCGAGTTTGTGAGCAGTACCTCAGAGCTGTTCAGTTTTACTTTAGGATCTGAAAGGCGACGTATTATGCTTTACTAAGGTGGTTTCATCCTGTGCCGTTTCATTCAAGCGGCCCCATCCAAAAGCGAGAATCCAGACGTCAGACATCGGCATCTCTCTGGGGACTGGGTACACTGGCGAGAGCATTGTCCCAGACATAGACGGAAGTAACGCCACAGGCCAAGACCTACTTTACAGGGTGCATCATAAGCTTGGGTTCCAAGTAGCAAAAAGAGTACAGAGTATAATGTCCCGCCGAAAGCAAAATCTCTGAGAATACTTTTAAGGGTTTCTACTAAGCAAAGTGGGCGGTTAGTTCGCTGTCCGTTGAATCACATTTTCAAACACGCTGTCCACTTCTTCTCTGTAGATCTACGTCCATATTACAACAAAATACTTTATGCTTTCCATTTACGCATTTGTATGAACCTTTAAATATTATCTATTTCATTGATGCTACAGAGATGTAACAAGCATCCCAAAACAAAAACTGTATTTATAAATTAATCTATTCCTTGACCGTGCACTGTCATGACCAACGTTCTTGATTTCTAGAAAACCTTCTTTGTGAGACGGGCGCATCATGAGCACCCAAATGAAGGACAAGGCACTAGTCTCGATATAGCCGAGGGTGCGTGGCAGCTCCCCCCCCCCCCTCTTCCCTTCATCTGGCTTCACATAAGGTCAAATGGTACGCTCCATAGTGAACCGAAATTACGTCAAAGTGCAAGACCTAGGATATTATGACACATGTCTATGTGTTTGTGTGTTATGGACCTTTTTCCGGGCCAATTTAGAGACTTTTTTTCTATATTTTTTCCTACCATAGCTTTTACTCATGCCAACATTGTTGATCACTTTACAGCAGGTCTGACACAATAACTTTTGGTACACACCAATTTTTCAGCGCAAACATTGCCAACTGTTTATAGCGTAACTATGGGTATTCACACACTGTCGTCACACGGTGATCCAGAAAGGAGGTGTAAAGAGCATTATGTCAAACCACTCGGAATTACGGGCCTGTACAAAAGGCTTACTGTCTCACGCACTCTCATGATTTGCTACAAACAAAAAAAGTGTTCCTTCCTCTCGTTCACGTATGCTACATACTTACTACACACACACACACACAC
>NW_004797336.1:316925-320753 GCF_000002075.1 Aplysia californica | reverse complement strand
CCCCCCGAAAAAAAGCAATACAACCGCATACCTTAGTCCGGTGTAAAAGTAATTGAACTAATCAAAGGAGCTCTCTCAGAATAAAGAAAAGTGCAGGACAAAAGAAATACATTACATTTAGTAAAACTAAATACCACAATGTAAGTCTTTTGCTTGTTTGTTTAATTGAGGAAAGAGAAGCAAGCCGACACACGATAGTAGTAATTTAGTGCTGGGAAAAAAATAAGATAGAGAAACAACAGAAGTAAGGAAAGTATAGAAGTAGAACCAACCAGCGGCGCTCTCCAACCAACCTCAACATTACTCTCAGAATCCATATTTATACTCGACATTTCATTATCGATGGAAATGTTCTTCCAGTTAGCGGGCAGTGGGCCTATCTATTACCCGTCAACCCAGTGAGGGAAGCGACCTTATCAAGTTCATAATAAACTATGCTCTGATACCTTGCGGCTAATGGACTGAATTGATCGGCTTTTCTCTCTTTTCTCTGAACTAACGGCCTGTGCTGGTAAAGGGGGCACAATATTCTCTAGCCTCGTCCCTCCTGGGAAGGTCCATAAACCTGAGCTCCGGTCTCGAAATAAACCGAATTGAAGGGAGACAACCTCTGCCTCAAAGCACCCGTAGTGCGAAGAGGACGGCTGATGAGAAATTTGAAAAGAGCTGTAAAATGCAGGCATTGAGACATGGACGTTTTGCCTCAGGCGTTGTTCAGGTCGGGCACAAGGGGCACAAGCGATTTCCACATCTTGGCGTCATCGTCCCGACGCTGTCTTGCACATTGCTTTGTACACATAATATATATCCAAAATCGGGAATTACGAATTTCGAGTCTTGTACGATTCCCATCGGAACTCCAGTCAATAAAGACGGCTGGCCAGAAGAAATATGACCCTCGATTCTTTTCCCAATAATTCATCTTTGAGTCCTGAAATCGATGGCAATTTCCCCCCACTGAGGGTAATTATGTGGGCTGCTATATTGCGCTTCGCGGTACCAGCAGAGAAATAGGGCCCACCCGTAAAGAAGAAATCTGCCCCCAAATCTAACCAAATCTCGTATATAAAAGCTTGTTCGTTTATGTTGGTGAGTACATTTCTACAACCAACATGTTGTTTGTTAAATAATATGTGCGAAGAGCACTATTTACAAATCTAAAAATTTTCTGTCAGATTGGGGTCTTACATTTGATAAGGTTTAATTCCTGGTGTTTGAACCACGGGGGGTGGGGGGGTCCATTTCTAGATGGGAATCGTTTTTTATTAAGGATCTCCGTCTACTTATGCCAGAACGACGTCAGCCCCGGGTCGATGGGTGAGTAAAACATTTATGATAACATCAAAAACGATGTTTAAAATCCCAACTTTATAAAACATGACCCCAAAAGCAACTAAGACCTGGTATTTGTCTTAGTTGGGAAAATGAATACCCAATTTCCGCCAAAAAAAAATAGTAGCCGTAGGAAAAGAAACTGCTCCCGATTTTCATACTAGCAGTAAATAACAAGGGGATATAATAATATTAGCAAATAAACTCTCCTGCCTCATCTTGGTGAAGATGTTACCCACAGAGCCCAGCAATGTAGACTGAGAATATGAAATGTCACCTCTCTAAGGCATCATAAACACTGTACAGTCAACCTTTGTATGAGGTAAAAAATAGAATTGTATAATTTTTTATGCTCCCCCCCCCCCTCAAATCGAACTTTTTAGATCATTTAGTAGGCGGTCTGCTTCGATTCTGGTGGAACTCAGAAGGATATACAATGTTCAAGTTCGGGATTCAAACTCTCGTCTTCTACGTGCGACGGCGAACCGTCTAACTGCTCCACCGCAGAACTCGCTACACGTATGTGTAAACATAGGGCATACAAGGATTTGCTTGAAAACAGCTTGCTGAGATAACAGTACTTTCTGAGTCTGTAGCTTTTGCAGACTAACCCAATTCTTTTAGATTTCCAGCTTAGCTTTTATGTTTGCTTTGATTTAACTTTTTCAGTCATACAACAAGCCCACACAAAAACAAGCTCACGCAAAAGACAAGCCCACACAAAAGACAAGCCCATGTCTGTGATGTAGCGGTAAGGTGTATTGCCGTCGCACACAGAAGACTCGAGTTCGATTTTTCATCGAGTATCTCCGTGTTCCTGCAGGGACGTTGTATCTCTCTCAGTCTGGATTGGCCCTGACAGGTAGGGTTGAATCCCGATTCCTAAAAATGTTGTCAACGTCAGCATAAAAAAACTCCTTCATTTGAATAAGTTCAGTTCTTTTTAATGTCCATTATGTTTATCGTGGCTGTTTTGGGTTTTTAACTTTTGTCCGTGTAAAAGAGAACAAGCCACAGCAGACTAATATGAGAAAAACGGTTTCAACGTTTCTACAGTTGTTATTACATACTCATTAGAAACAATGAAAACGCAGCTACATTCATCTAAATTGTGTCGGTGGGGGGGCGTGAACAGCGATTACATTTTTTAAAAGATATTTAGTACGATAAAAAATACATTTAAAAAAAACAACACTTACAGTAGCTGCCTGAACTACTTTCTTTCCAGCTTTCCTTTTCCCTGGCTAACCTGGGTTCCTTCCAACAAAAGAAATGATGATAATACACAAAGTCAAATAATATATTCTCGTTTACTGCTATCTGGGAAGTGAATCGGTTGATGATTGAACATCTCGCATAAAAATGTGTACCGCGAGGAATGCGTAGGGAAAGAAATCCCCCGAATCAACTTATTCAAAGAATATTTTTTTAAAAGAAACACAGTTTGAATTCTGAAATATATGGTATTATTGGAAAAATCTTTGCTTTGCGAACCTGAAATATTTTATTTCTACTGAGGCTCAAAGTTGACTCGTTTTGTGGTGGTTCGGTTGAGGGCAGCGCAACCTATTTGTTAATTACCTTGGTCAAACTTTTGTCTTTGCAATGAAAAATAAGCGTTCAGAAAGGACCCAATCTTTAAAATTTATCTATATATTTTTTGCAGAGGGTGGGGGGGGGGCAGTCAATAGTATTAGGGGTTTTATTCGTCCGAATCCCATTTTTCTCTTTTGTTATTGTGAAAAGAAATTTGAAACGCAATGTTTTTTTAAAGCCAAGTGAAGGCTAGAATCAAGTTGTCTTGTATTTATTTTATCAAAAATGTCTGTTTCCTTCTGCTAAAGCGTAGCCTGACTCGGTGGATGTGAAACACATTTACAGTAACAACAACGGCGACAATAATAGCAGCAGCAGCAGCAGCAACAACAACAACAACAACAACAACAACAAAATACATGAAAGAGAAATGATTTTGGAATGGTTTCATAACCCAGTATTGTCGGAAATCTCATGATAGTTTTGATTTGAGAGTATCATCCTGAGTATACTTCCGGGTGCAAACTTTGTGTCTCGGTTATTTCAGGAACCAGTATTTCACGCCATCTCATTTCGCTTCGGATGTAAAGAGGGATGTTGTTCGATTTTGTTTTTGTTTGGGTTTTTTTGCTTTTGATTGGTTGGGGGGGGGGTTGTTTTTTCCCCTTTTTTATTACAACTTTTGTCCATTCAGGAAGAAAAACAACATAAAAATGTTTTTTAACGCTTTCTTTTACTGAGAAGAGAAAGGACTGGATATTTGTTTAGCCAATATATTTTTGAAATTGGATATTATCTGGAGATATGTATTTAAGGTCGTGTCCTATTGCTCGGAGTGTTGTGTGTGTGTATGTGTGTATGTGTGTGTGGGGTGGGGGGTATGTGTATGTATGCGTGTGTGTGTCACTTTTCCCTATTTTTTTCTCTCTTTTCCTCCCTCCCCTTCTCTCTACCCCCCCC
>NW_004797336.1:315186-316219 GCF_000002075.1 Aplysia californica | reverse complement strand
GAAACAGGAGGGGCGGGGGAGGGGAGATAACTCGTTACATTCCATACCGATTAGTAATCGAACTCTGGACTTTTACACTTTAATTGCAATATTGTCTCACACGAACTATTCCTGAAGAGATTAGACAAATAATTCTCATTCCTATCAGATCCAAACCTCGAACTCCCCCTAAGGCAGACTGATTTTTTGACGATCTGAAAAATAGAGTATGATAGAGTGCGAATTTGATCTGAACGAGTTGAATAATGGAAAACGTGCTTGTGTGAACCGACCTTAAGTAAGCTGACCACTTATTCTCCTGGCATTCACCAACACGTTGAGTCTCCGACCGAGTGGCCAGGGCGCTCTGGGCCCTAATTGCCCGCCTGGGAGACCGATGAGGTGGGGTCGCCATTCCCAGGTTCCGGTCATGCGCAAAGAGGCCAGAACGAGGCAGACCAACTCATTGTGACAAGGAGGACGAGTACGGGAGGGAAGGCGGAGAAAGGGGGGGGGGGGTAACTTGAGGAAGACACGAAATAATACTTCCCCGGAAAGAGGATAATGGCTAGGTATTGAACAAGTAGCTCTGGAAAACGTTGAGGAGAATTAATACCGATGTTGATATTGTCGGCTTGGGCGTAGCTTTTGCTTGTTTCATTGAAATAGTTCTGGGGATGGTAAAAAGAATTAGTACAGAGGCTACTGTTGTTTGTCTGGAGATTGTTGTTGAGTTTTATTGTTCTTTTTTGAGTATCTTTTCTTTGTGTGTGTGTGTGGGGGGGTAGTTGCTGGTAAATTGTTCTGTCTAGATCCCATTCATTTATCTTTTGTGATACAGGCTCAGGGGTGTGGCGTGGGCACAGATGGTATCATGAAGCTCTGTCGGCGCTGTCTAGGACAAAAGTTTGAGGAGTTTTCTGGACTCCCCACCCAAAGCCATCATTCCAAACTTCCTTCTTGATCTATCTATCTATCTATCTATCTATCTATCTATCTATCTATCTATCTATCTATCGATCTATCTATCTATATATCTATCTATCTTTCTATC
>NW_004797336.1:312152-314173 GCF_000002075.1 Aplysia californica | reverse complement strand
GCTCTGACTCGAGAAAGTCTGAAAAATAAGAGATGAAGGGAGTTAGAGAGGAGGTGAAAAGGAGACGGGTGTAAGACTTTGGAACGTCCGGATTAGTGGAGAAAGGAGTGGAGCGAGTGGCTAAGAGGTCACTCTACGTCTCTTGAGCACACGGCAAGACTGGACAATGTTAACACTTAGAGGACGTAGCGTCTGGGGTTTGTGGTGGAACGGTTAGCCGCTTCTTCGTCGCACGCAGAAGACTAGAGTTCGATTCTCGTGTGGCGAGTTTTTTATGTGTTTTTTACTGAGTATCTCGTTCCTATAGCTAAGACATTTATTGTATCCTCCTCTTCTCAGAGCCATTACCAACTAGTACCATTGCATTCCCATAGCCGTTACCATCTGGTACCAGCACCTTCTCAGTACACTTACGCAAGGCCTAGTGCCGGTACCGACACCGCCTATAGCAATGCCTGGAGTCCAGGTACTAGGTATCAGTACCTGCCCAGCTTTAGGCCCAGGTTGGACCTGACAGGCAGGGTCGAAACCCACCTCTAGAATAATTTAAGGATCTAGATTGTGTTGATGGGAACGTAAAAAGCATAATATATTAAGATTTTTAAAAGGGCATAGCAGACACATGATATGCCCGATCTGCGAACCAAAAGTAATGTTGTGGCACATTTTGAACCAAACTAGAAACAGGAATATGCATATTTTTAAGCAAGCATGTTATTGATTTATTTTTTAAGTTTCAGATGAAAAAAATTTAATGGAAAAATCTGAATGAATAATGAAGTTATGCTTCACTCTTAATGAGCCCTAAAAGATCATGTGCATTGGGCATTTTGTTAGAAAATGGAAATGCGCAGCATTAATGCTATTTATTATTAAAACAGCTTGACGTCATGCGTTGTCGAATAAACAAGAAGCCCCCCCCCCCCCTTTTCCAATGAGCTAAACTTTTTAAGACGTATATATGACACATATCATGTCCGATCAGCAGCAGACCAAGCGTGATTTTGAAGTACATTTTGAAACATCGTACACAAATCAGCAACATGAGTTTGCATATTTCATAGTATGCGTATTGTTGTCTGCCTTATTCGCGTTTGAGAAAGAAAATGAAAAATGAAAAATCTGTATGAATAAAGCAGCTTTGCTCCTTTTTGAAAGTGCGTCAAACAGCGCGTCTTAATGCGTTGTGCGTTCTCAAATGGGTTAAAAGACAGCTCGCCAGTCTGCTCATCTCGCTCACGGCATCACTCAGCGTCATTTACGGCAACGACTTACTGTCGACCAAATCCCACCAATCGTTGTTACCTATAATCAAACTGTAACAGTTATGTTTTCTGCTTGGGCCACCCATTTCTACGCATCATCATCATTGCCTATCTCACCCTGCACCAGGGTATAGGCCACGGACAAACACTTTTTCTATCCTGGGCTAGCCTCTTGGTGTGATTCCATGTCTTCCCACTTTTTTGTACATCAATTTCGGTGATTCTTCTCTAGGTTCCACTCGGTCTTCCCCTTTATCTTTTACCCTGAGGATTCCAATTCAAGGTCTCTTTGATATGCAGCTGTCTGACTGCCTGAGAGTATGTCCTATAATCCATCGCCACCACCTTCTTCCTACCTCATCTCTGACTGGGGATCAGTTTTGTTTTCCTTAACACTTCCTCGTTGGTGACCCTGTCTGCCCAACTGATGCTCAGTAACTTCCTTAGACACTTGTTCAAAAAAACCTGGATCCTCTTTACGCAAGTCTGTGAAGCGTTCCATGTTTCACGTCCATACAACTGGACTGACTTCACATTTGAATTGAAAATCCTCAGCTTTGTTCAAAGCCGTGACAGTGTACAAGATTGGTGCACAAATGAACAATGCTGTTGGTGTTGTCATAGTGTGGGTGTATGTGTGTGAGCCTGTGTGTGTATGTTCGTGTGTGTGTATGAATGAGTGCTTACGTAGGGTGTATATGTGTGTGTGGGACTGTATGTGTATGTTTGTGTATGTGTGTGTGTGTGAGAGAGAGA
>NW_004797336.1:310013-311186 GCF_000002075.1 Aplysia californica | reverse complement strand
GGTGGCAACAGTAACAGTAGGTATGTCTTCAACATTTTTACGAAGTTATACTATTTGCATTTTCTTTAACATAGTGTTCCGTACAGTAATCGAGAGGGTAGTTGGCGGGTGTTCTGGTGTGGTCTGCTCCTTCTAACTCATTAAACATCTATCGTTCTTATCTCTTTTCATTCTTTTCTCTAATCTTCGGCTTTTATAGTAAGACCTATACATGTTACAAGTGCTGTAAAACTCTTACTAAAACTAAACTATGTAACAGTCATCGATTTGTCCTCATTATGCGAAGACCTCTTTGGGGAAATGGTCGACAGTACATTAATTATATCCAATCTTTTTTCGAAGCGGTAATTAACCTAATCTCTTTTTAATTGCAGTTTTGTCTGGTAAATACAAACTTTTAAACCTTGCAGAAAAACCTTGAAGGAGTATTAATAGCTCTTGATCCGCATAGAAAATAAGAAACTGTTGCCTCAACGTCGCGACATCAGTAGTCTGGTGGTTAGGTTACCGGGCTTGTAACTGTGAGATTGCAAGTCCGGGGGTTCAAGGCTCAGCTTGGTCCGACGTTTTGTCCTTGGGAATTGTACTTGGCTCGGTCCTATCGAAGATGGGCATTCGATTCGGAGATTTCGTCTCTTAGATAATATTACACTCTATAATTGTGTTTTGTCTCATCGCTGTGATCTCAGACTGTAGGAAAAATATAATATTTGTGCAATAATATTGTTTGGTCAATGGAGAATAACTCGGTGAGTAGGCTCGTAGAAAAAGCAGTCAGACAGTGACAGAGACAACAGATGCGTAGAAAAAAAGTAGAGCCTTCCAGTGGCTTCCTCAAAACCAGTCACGACAAAATAAGAGAAGAGAATGAAGAAGTAAAAGGAACAAAGAAAGAAAAATGTTTGTCTGCACTCTTGCTCATTAGTTTATTTGTTGGTTTGCAAAGAAAGGAAAACTTTGTTTGCACTTTTTTTTTTGCTTGTTGGTTTGCAAAGAAAGAAAAACAAAGTTTGCTTGCACTCTTGCACGTTAGTTTAATTGAAGGTTTTGCAAAAAAAAGAAAAACGTTTGTTTGCACTTTTATTGGCTCGTTTATTTGTTCGCTTGTTTATTGATTTGCGTGCAGAAGAAGCGCACTGTCGCAGTATTGGTCATTCGGTTTGTATGTGGGGG
>NW_004797336.1:302047-303349 GCF_000002075.1 Aplysia californica | reverse complement strand
CCCCCTCTCCCTCTCCCTCTCCCTCTCTCTCTCTCTCTCCCCACTCACCATTTCACACATCCCAAGAGTGACGTTGTCTTTTGTCCTTGGCCAAGTCACATAACACAAGGTGACAGTGTGGTGTCATGTTGCCTCCCAGTCCTCCCCGGACATGTCTGGTCTATCTGTCTCTCTATCTCTCTATCTATCTCTCTATCTATCTATCTATCTATCTATCTATCTATCTATCTATCTATCTATCTATTTGTCTTTCTGTATGTATGTATGTCTGTCCGTCTATCTATCTATCTATCTCTCCATCTATTTATCTATCTATCTATCTATCTATCTATCTATCTATCTATATGAATTGTTGCTTCTTTTTTCCAAACGAACATCTATTGTCCGTATTTCGCTTCCTTCTTTTTGCATTTGTTACTCTCTTGTAAAACCTGTTTTCTTTGGCACTTATGTGAGCTTATGGTCTTGCAGGTCGGTAATATTCTTACTGAAACTAAATCCGTCTAATAATAATAATAATAATAATAAAGCCTCGAAATTTGTATGGAGCTAATAACGCTTCAAGCCTTAACCCTTTCCCAACTGACCTCTTTTTTTCTTTCATATTTTCCCCGATAAACATTCCCAGAATTCAATTTACGTGATACGGGTCTATTACATTTTTTGACAAATCTGCCTATCATAAACACTCCTCCATGTTCACTCTTTCATTCGCATCTTCGTTGATTAATTATTTATGCTCCTATAATTACTTCACCCAGGGATTTACACTTTATAAAAATTACTGAACACTGTATCGTTTTCAGTAGAAAAAAATATACATAAAAAGTTTGAGCATCGATAGAGGAAAAAAATAGACTAAAAAGCGAAATGAAACGAAACGAAAGAATATGAAACTAAGCAAATAGTACCCAAAGACAGAACGATTTCGATTCCCGAAAGGACTAAAAATAATTATGTTTGCGCGGAACACTCCCAAAAGACGTGAGTATAATGCTAGAGGTGTGGAGTTGTCGCTTTCGGCTATGCACCCGTCAAAGGTGCGGTTCCGTGTAGTCATCAGTAATTTAGAATAGAGCATCCTCCGGTGGCAGTTGAATGGGCAGCAAATATGCTCCCTCACGCATCGGCCTCTTGAAAGAAGAAGGTCGATAATATAAACGGTCCATTCTGAACTTGGGTTAAACGAGGTGCGTTGGATGCTGCTCTTCAAAAGAATATCATCTGTTCGGACTCAGTGATCCTCTGCCACAAACTCCCTCCCTCTCTCTCTCTCTCTCTCTCTCTCTCTCTCTCTTTTTT
>NW_004797336.1:298654-300848 GCF_000002075.1 Aplysia californica | reverse complement strand
CACACACACACACACACACACACACACACACACACACACCCCGACTGCTTCTCACGTTCCGACTCCCCCTCTCTTTCTTTACGATGAAGATCCCAAATTACTTTCCCAGGAAGAAGAATCCCAACCGTGGCACCAGAAACCCGGGTCGAGCCTGTACTCACACACAGGGACTCCACTGCCCAAACAGAAAAGGGGACTACACTTTCCCTCGTCCTCCTGACATGAATCCCCCTAAATGACTTTTAGCAAAGACCAAGGGACCCCGGTGTTCAACAATGTCTTCGTTAAGCAAGCACTACGCCATGACCGAAGAGGCCAAAAGGACTCAACACGGGAGACAACCAGGGAAAAGGTTTTCACAAGTCGTACGTCGAAGAAAAAGTCTCAGTGTTTTGTTCACCGACTGTCTGGAAATCCGTCTCCTCACCCATAGATTTGAATAAGAATATCCTGGACCGGAAACTGTCATGGCCGCCGATCATTGCTCTCTATAGAAACTTCACTACGCATATGCGCACCATTGGTGCACAATAAATGAAAGGCAAGACATCAATTTCCATATAGTCGAGTGCATGCGTAACCTTACCAAAGATCGTACATAACAAGATAGTTCACTCGGTCAAAAAAGTGTCCCCGGAAATCCGCTCATTGGTTCAGATGGCGCCGCAGTCTTTGTTTTGAAGCTCTCTTTCGTTTCTTCAGAAGAATAGGAATAGTACCCCCTTGCACAATAACTGTTCCGGTTCTCTCAGAGCAGAGTTGTGGGTTTATTCTATTTTAATAACCTTTCGCCTCTCATTCTGAAGCCAAATTAAACGACAAAAACAGTCGCCCCTTTCACCTGAAGAGGATTTTTGTCAGCGTTACCATTTTAAAAAAACGCTATTCCTAAATTCAAATTTATACAAAACTTGTTTGTTTCACTCTTTTTTTTTCACACAAGTAGAGTAACTCTGTCCGCAAAGTGGGCGCTTTTTCAAAGAGGGCGCCACCGGATTTTGAGGACACTTTCTTAATTGGTTCGAAGAGAGGAGTGAACCATGTTGTCATGTACGATCTTTGACCTTACTCCTTTTCACTAAAATTAAATGGTACTCTCCCATGATTAACAGGAACAGAAGGCACAGTCTCGGTTATCTAAATATAAATCTATAGACTCAGCGCAGTTTCACTTCCTGGACACTCGCTGTATGCCGTCGGGTACTGTTATCGTGACCTGAAAAAAAGACTTGGTTGGACGTCCTTTCGTTTTTCAAAAACTGTCTGCGTGAGGAATATCCGACTCGGCGCTGGGATTTTCCAGAACATCGTCTGAGAACTAAAACGTTCCATCTCCAGTACAAAATTATTCAGAAATAAACTCGTATAGTCCTAGGCCACCTCGTGGTCTTATAACTATAGATGTCTGTTAATTAATTTTTGAATAAAGTAGATTTTTACTCGTCCATCGACACAATTTAGATAATTTGGGAGATTGTCAGGGCCAATCAGGGCAGAGAGGGACACAACATCTCTGCAGAAAGATCGCGACACTCGATTAACAAATTCCCCAATCAAGAATCGAAGTCGCGTTTCCTGCACGCGAGAGGCAGAGCGCCTGACCGCAACACCACAGATGCTGGCGTAAATGTCTGCCCCTCGCCTCGTGTAAGTCTTTGGAAGATAAAATCAGCGAAGATCTGCATGCACGAGAATTTGGCGCCGTTACACTTGCTTGATTGACGAAAGAAGAACAAGAACAAGAAGAACAAGAAGAAAAAGAACAACAACAATAACAAGAAGACAAACGTTACGTTCAATCGTCGAATACTTCCGACTTTAAGCTTTGTTTGGTCAGAGGATGCAGATGTATGGTGATACCATTCGTCCAATCATTGGCTCTAGACGAAATTGCCCGAGTTGGCTTATACCACTAAGACAAGACAACTGCTGTCATCCTCTCTCCTTTTCTTAGCCAGCTTCTTAGTAAGACGTTTTCCATTTTCGGCCCGCGAACAATTGATTAGTTGTCTGATCACAAGCCTTTGAAGACAATATCTATCCACACATAAGAACCGGATCTTTCATCTCTTTCCTTCTATTTCTCCATCTCTTTCTTTCTTTCTTTCTTTCTCTCCCTCTCTCTGTATCTCTCTCTCTCTTTCTCCTCTCCTTTCTCTCTCTCTTCTCTCTCTCTCTCTCTCTCTCTCTCTCT
>NW_004797336.1:294952-296241 GCF_000002075.1 Aplysia californica | reverse complement strand
ATATCTCTTTCACTCTCTCTCTTTCTCTCACACTCTCTCTTTCTCTCTCTCTCTCTCTCTCTCTCTCTATCTATCTATCTATCTTTGTTACTATGTTTTGGGGTTTTTTTTCAAAGACCTGACTGAGATACCGTGCAAGGCTTACTTAGACAATGTTTTCATGTCGAATAAACCGCCATGTCACAGTGTCTTCTAATCGAATAAACCGTCATGTCACAATGTCTTCTAGTCGAATAAACAGTCATGTAACTATGTCGTCTTGTCGAATAAACCGTCATGTCACTATGTCGTCTTGTCGAATAAACCGTCTTGACATCCCACGATTCGCCGTGTATCTAGTATTAGAATTTGGAAAGAATTTACAGAACAAAGTGGAGTGGTGTGTTTTCCTAGCTCTTTGCTTGGTTTTTTTTTGTATTTTCTTTTTTAAAAAATTAAACAGTTGTTACTTGTTACGATACCCCATCTCAATGATTTAGAGGGCGCATCGTAAGATCGACTGGCCTGGTTCAAATTCCCAACGGGGAGTTATGAACTTCGATTGTTTTGAGACGTCTGTAAGGCTCTCCGCCCTTTTGGCTCAGAGATGGTCGTTAAATTAAGAGGTCCCGCCTTTAAAATGACCTCGCACTGTTGAAAGGGATGAATTGCTGATTTAGTTGGGGGGGGGGGGTTAAGTTTTAGTAGAGGTTTTGCGGAGCGCCAGGAGATTAGAGGTGTTACAAGAGTGTAACAAATATTTCAAAAAAGAAGGGGAGATAAGGACGATAGATGTTTGACAGGAAAGAAGAAGCAAACCACACCAGAGCACCAGAGAATAGTTTAAATATAGTATCGTGTTGAATGTTATATTTAAAACACAAGTGTCATCACAGGAAGGTTACTTAAGAAGGGGGGCCTACAACGTAACGTCTATTTCCGATACAATCAAGCAACGTGTTAATGGAGAGCCAAGAAAACTCATGAAGCAACTCAAGTTAAGGACAGAGATTTGAATCATGATCGTTGACACATTTTAGTTTACGGTGGGCCTGGAACATCTATAGATCTGATGAAGAGGCTAATCCACTAAAAGAATCAAGTAAAAGAAGAAGGTATGTGTATGGGGAGGGAGTAGTGGTTTGATTTTGTTGGGGGGGGGGGGTTGTATTTTTGGTGTGGGGCAAAATTGAAGGCAAACGAGGCAGGGGTAGGCCCAGAGCAACTTTCTTAGGAAACCTGAACAAATGAGTAACGTGGAAAGATCAGGTACACGTAGCTTTTTAAAGAGCATCCGAGCAAAGGAAAAA
>NW_004797336.1:292659-294803 GCF_000002075.1 Aplysia californica | reverse complement strand
GGGGGGGGGGGTTGAGAGGGAAGGTTGATTACCTCTTTCACGTTCAGATCATGCCTGTGATTAATACACTAAAACATAATAATATCTTGTTTCTGACGATGAAGTTACTCCACTCATAATTCAATCCTATAGGGAAACACGTAATGATAGCAGTCAGTATTTTCTTGTTCCCCGTAATGTTAGTCACTCTGTCAATTCCCGATCTCTTTGCTATCTTGTGTAACTCTTTTTTAAAATCTGATTTGGACGCAAACCTAAAAAAAAAATGAAACTGAAATTCTTCGGAACTTGGGAAGTACCTGTAGCAGTTTGGGGTATAATGGGGAGACGTTTCAACAGCTTCGACAGCAGTGTTAAAAACTCCCTAATTCGCTACCTCAGAATTACAAAGCTCTATCTGCTCAGTACCAGGTTTTGAGAAATTTGACGACAAGGATTCTGAGTTTCACATCATATCAAGCTTTTTTTAATGCAATTATTTTAATATCTTGATAACGAGTTAAAATATTTCTGAACATTTGGTTCCTGGCCTCTTGGTTTTAGTAACTCAAAACTGTCAAAATGTCAGATAGAACTTTGTAATTCTGAGGTTGAGATTTCGAAACGTCGGACCTTGGAACTAGTACAAGACACCACTCAGCTCGAACATTTCTCTCTTGGGTTAAATTATATTTAAAACGACAAGAAATGGAGTCTTGGCCTGGATATATAACTAATTAAATTCTTTAAAACGGATTCTAGATTAAGTCAAATCCATCGTTTTCTCTTGCTTCTTTCGAAAACAAAAATATAGTTTAAAAATGGATTTTGTTTGTCATCTATGCTGAAAAAACACCTAATTCTTTTCTAAGAATGTTTAACTGACGTAAGATACACTTGTGAGGCATGTACTTGCAGTTATGAGTATATGCCTCATTTAGTCAAAAGTCGAAAGTTCATTTCCTTACTTAGATCATATTACAAAATTTATTCAACTAACACAGTGTCTGATAATCCTCTATACGTATCATCCCTTTTATTACTCAATGCCTAATGTAGCCTATTACAAAAACCAGACGCACTGTTCTGAACCGCCATTTCTTCTGACATTGTCCAGGGCACGAAATGTCTGTCTGCTTCTCAGAATTTGATCCTGGATCAATCATTAATTTGTGACCACCAGAAACTGCAATCTGAGAGAGAAGGTAGGGCTTATTTGCATATATCATATTGGCTTATTTGCATATATCATATTCCGCAAATATAACTGTTGGGCTGACTCAAGAAGAAGAAGGCCACACAAAGAGAGGGGGAAATGAGTAAGAAAAGGTTAAGAGGGGGGAAGAGAGACAGTGAAGTATAATATGGAAAAAGACAGTTAAAGAAAGAGACAAAGAGAGGGAAACAGGGATGGGGGCGGACAGATGGAAGGAGAGAGACAGGCGGAGCGACGGAGTACCACAGAGTTAATCTAGGTTACTAGGAGTGCCATAGGAGTGGTTCATCCAATATTTATTCAAAATGGCTCGATCATATTACTGGCGTGAGCAAAACAGCGATAGGGGAGAAAGTAAATGGACTCGAATTCCGAGCAAACAATTTTGACAAAATGCAGCTCGCTGGGTGCCCCAGGCAAAGAAGGGTACTTTTTAGCAGAAAGTGATTTTTGTTTTCATTTTTAGCCTCATTCTCTAATGCATGCACTCCTTTGAACTGGAATTCATTTTGCGAGAAAGGAGATCGTATCTTAGGATTACCCAGTTCATTTCGTTGTAAGGATCACCTAAGTTATTTCTGCCAGGATCCGAGCAAAGCCCACATGAAATCTAGGACGAGATCGTTGAGAACTCCAAAATTGTGGGGTTTCTTTTTTATTCTTGGGAAGAGAGGTGTGAGGGCATTTGGGGGAGTTGGGGGGGGGTGCTCATCTTGAAGCATTGCACTCGTGGTGTGATATTATGACAATTAATTCCATTCAATGACAAGGCTGTAGATGCTCGAGATATGCTCACGTCGATAACCACATAGCTAATCCTCCAATAAAAATCATTAACGTTATATCACCACCCCCGCCCTTTCTCTCTGTCTCTGTCTCTGTCTCTGTCTTCCTGTCTGTCTGTTTGTCTGTCTGTCTGTCTGTCTGTCTGTCTGTCTGTCTGTCTGTC
>NW_004797336.1:288819-291451 GCF_000002075.1 Aplysia californica | reverse complement strand
GAGAGAGAGAGGGGGAGAGAGAGGGGGGGAGGGGGGGGAGACAGAAAGTGTGTAGTACTACTACTAGTAGTGATTCTTGCATAGCTAGTAGTTTAAGGACCTCCAGCGCGCAGTTCAGGATTTTCTTTTTAGAGAAATCCAGGTGCTTGTTCTTAGTTTGTTCCGAAGGATATGAACTATATCTTGACATTATTTTCTAGTTCAACATTAAAAATGTCTTATCTTATCCCAAATGCAATGTAGTAGAAATGTCATTAACTTGGGCAAATATTTATCTGTTCCTTGAAAAGTAAATTTGACATTTCTCTATTGAGTTAGTCCTTTTCATTTATTTATTTTAGTAAGAGTTTTACGGTGCTCGCAACTGCCTAATGTTATATGAGCGCGCGAAACTCAAGTTCGTAGCATTTACAACAATTCCCAGCACGACTTGGTTTAGGTCAATATTTCGATTAAAATTGTCAGAATTTGTGGTAAACTCTTGGCTTTTAAAATAAGACTTTAAATAAATTTTTTTAAATAACTCTATCTACAATTTTTTGTAAAGGCCAATGGCCTTCATAAAATCGAGAAATCTATTGGGATCATTGACAAAGAATAGATCTTGCAATTTTTTTTCTTTCAATACTCCCCTCTGGTCTCCCTGAAGTCTGGATAGTCTATTAAGATGGTAAAATCTGTGTCGCATTTAACACAGAACAGTTTCTCATCTCCCTGAAGGAGGTATGTGGGTGTCACGGAATTGTTATGACGCGTAATCAAGTAAAAATGACTTCGTCTCTTCTGGAGAGGCCCGAAGGTTTTCGTGGACCCAATTTGGGCATGATGTTCTGGAGTTATTTGTTGGTTTGTTTCTCCCAATGTGTCTCTTACAGACCTGGATGTAGTTTTTTACTTTACTTTTAAAGACCGTCTGTGGGAGAGTGTTTGTCGTTGATCCCAGCAGAAGGGCAAGTATTCCTTCGCCAGGAGGTCCACTTGCTCGTTTCCTAGGATGCCCACATGGCTAGGTGAACACTATACATTGTACTTTTCCAGATTTCAGTCAAAGATTGTATTTTTTGTTGTAGCGTAACTATTTTCGAGTGTAAGAGTGTGTAGTTTATAAGTGAGATGATGCAAGGCAGAGAGTCAGAAAGGAGAAGGAAAGATTTGTTTGGGGAATTTTAAATGGAGTCCAGTGCCATGTCAATGGCAGTGGCCTCCGCAGAGAAAATGGAGGCCTCGAAATGGAGTCTCCTCTAGTATGTACCGTTAGAAGATGCAGTATCCGATTTAGAGCATCAGTGAAGATTAGCTCCGTATCGGGATATTTTTCTATAAGTGTTTTGTATTCTACTTTAAATGTTTTGGTATTTGCGCTTGCTTTGGTGTGTGTGGTACAATGTTAGTCTAATTTATTTTGTTGTGTTTGTTTTTTTTACTTTGTTTTGTTGAATTTTCTGTACTGTGTAGCGTAAAGGGGGTGTGATGTATGTCCTTTTAAACAAGAGTTCGAAACAAAAATAAACTGAAGTTTTCTCAATCTCGGGCAAAAAATGTTTGCACAACTGGGACATAAATGTCTTCCTTTTTTTGTTGACGCTATTCTTATTGCTGTTGTTTTTGTTGTTATTCTTGCTATTCTAGTTGTACTTGCTGCTTTTGTTTTTGGTGGTGGTGGAATGTAGTTAGGGTTAACGTTGTTGGTGATGCTGATGGCAAAAATACTGTTGTTTTGTTCTTGTCATTCTTGCTGCTGTGTTAACTGCTGTGCACACTTGTTTGTCTGGAAAGGTTTCTGTGTGCGTGTGGCTGTATTTGTGCCTGTGTTTGTATCTGTACCCATTGTACGGAGAGAGTAATGCACGCACGCACACACAGACAGACAGACAGACAGACAAACATCAGACAGACAGACAGACAGACAGACAGACAGACAGACAGACAGACAGACAGACAGACAGACAGACAGACAGACAGACAGAGAAGAAAGGAGAAGGGGACTGGCGGGAGAAGTTTATGCGAGGTCGATGTTTCATAAAGTACAGACACGTATTACAAACACAATAGTTTTGCTTTAGTCGTGACCATTGTGAATCACCCCGATCCAGGCTGGAATGGGCCTCGTGTAAATGAACTTTAAATATCTACAATAATCACTTCGCACAAGGCTACGGAAAGTAATGAAAGTGTAACAGATGGTAACTGAATCGAAGCAAATCAGTCGCCGGGAAAACTATGGACTTAAGTCCAGCCAGGCTGACCACACATAGACTGCCCACACCAAGACCGCCCAGACTGACCAGGATGGGTGGATCAATCCAGGGGAGGACACACGAACTGGGAAATGAAAGAACAGCGACCGAAAAGAGGTCTGCTCCACTTCGAGTTTCTTTTCTTCTGGCTCCAATCTGATTTCTCAGTGATTGCATCTTTTTCGACATCCGGAATTCCAACTTCTCACGCGATACTATGGAGTAGGTGAGTGAGAGAGGGAAGGGGGGAGGGAGAGGGAGAAAAGGAGGGATGGAAGGAGGGAGAGAGGGAGGGAGGAGGAGGGGAGGGGAGGAGTGAGTGAGTGAGTGAGTGAAGAAGGCAGGGAGGAGGGGATGAGTGAGTGAGTGAGTGAGTGAGTGAGTGAGTGAGTGAG
>NW_004797336.1:281462-287352 GCF_000002075.1 Aplysia californica | reverse complement strand
CTCTCTCTCTCTCTGTGTGTGTAATAGATTGGAGTGATGCTTCAACTTGTTAAGAATGTCATTTTTATCAGGAGAACATGAATGGGAAAAGGAAAGCAACTTTCAGAAACAGAGTTTTACGTCCGTGAAATATGAGCAGGTAAACAACAAAGTTTAAGTAACCTTCCTGCTTCATAATAATGCATTTGCCTGGAGCATATTCTGAAAGCTGGACTCAAGTATACTTGTGGCAAGAAATTGTTTAAACAAGGGGACCGGAAACGTTTTGAAAAGTCTCTCTCAATTGATGAACGGGCCACTTGCAAAAAGATATAAAACGTGGCAGCGCCTTTCCATCTCCTTTGGTTTGTGAACCTGTAGCCTTGAAGCTCAGTGGCGTATTATTCTTGAGCAAGTCAAGGACTGTTGACATGCTCGCTTATCAGCCCAAAAGAGTTGTAGTGCAAAGTTGTGAAGGGAAGCACATGCGTGCACGCTCAGCTATTAACGTGTTTGAACTTCTGCGTAAACAAGTTATAGTATTTTTTGTTGCTGCTTCTGTTGTTGTCGTTTTTTGTTGTTGTTGTGGTTGTTGTTGGTGGTGGTGGTTCTTCTGCTGCTGTTGTTCTTTTTCTTGCTGTAGCTGATTTTCATCGTTGTTTTTATTGTTGTTGTTGTTGTTGTTGTTATTGCTGCTTACGTTGTTGTTGTTGTTATTGTTGTTGTTGTTGTTGTTGCCGTCATCGTTACTGCACTAATTGTATGTCAGGTCGAGTACTTGTTTTGTGGCATCGTTGGCGCAGCTTAGTCCCGTGAACGCTTTGAGTATCACAAAATCATTGGATCAATGGACATTAATTCATGAATAATTCTTAAACGTAGTACTTTACGCTTTCGTCGACACAGTTTAAATCAATTTGGAGACGGCTTTGACCCTTCCTGTCAGTGTCAACACACTTGAATCAAACCCGGGTCCTTTGCGTAAGGCGGCAAAGCTCCTGTTCGCTACACCACAGACACCTGTGATCAGTCGACTGAAGATAACAAAACAGACAGGAAATAACACAAACGGACAGGAAATAACACAAACAGACAGGAAATAACACAAACATACAGGAAATAACACAACCAGACAAGAAATAACACAGACAGGAAATAACACAAACAGACAAGAAATAACACAAACAGACAGGAAATAACACAAACAGACAAGAAATAACACCAAAAAACAAGAAATAACACAAACAGACAAGAAATAACCAAACATACCGAAGATAACAAAACATAGAGAAGATAATAAAACATAAATCTACAGAAGATAACAAAACGAACAGAAAATAACAAAATATGCAGAAGTTAACAAAAACAGACAAAGTAGATATAAGATAACGAGGTGGACAGAAATTAAAATAGACAGAAAATAACAAAACAGATGGAAAATAACAAAACAGACCCCCAAAAAATACAAAACATGCCTTCAAACCACCCCTACTTTCTATATATATATATATAATATGGGACTAGCTGGGCCCGAGTTCGATGAACGGATTGAGACAGAAGCGTGTTGATTTTTCCCAGTATCAAGAAAAAGCGAAAGAATCACAGTCAAATTTACCGAATATGAATGCTAAACGCAAGCTGCTTTTTATTCATATTTGTTAAATGATAAACAGGGTTGCTTTTAAGCCCCCCCCCCCCCTCCCATTTTGTTTTCTGCTGGAGACAGGGATTGAATTTGTCTGATAACGGGTTGGAACCTAAAACCTTCGAAAATTAATATATCTACTAGAAGACTGAGCCCACGGATGGACAGCCTTGAAGATTCCCCAAACAAACCAAGGCCAAAAGATGTACCTTGGAACCAGGGTCATCTTTGTATCAGCATAACATCGTACCAGTTATAATAACTGTGATTATTATTGTTTTTATTATTAATGTTGTTGTTGGTTGTTGTTGTTCTTCTTCTTCTTCTTCTTCTTCTTCCTCTTCTTCTTCTTCTTCTTCTTCTTCTTCTTCTTCTTCCTCTTCTTCTTCTTCTTCTTCTTCTTCTTCTTCTTCTTCTTCTTCTTCTTCTTCTTCTTCTTCTTCTTCTTCTTCTTCTTCTTCTTCTTCTTCTTCTTCTTCTTCTTCTTCTTCTTCTTCTTCTTTTTCTTCTTCTTCTTCTTCTTCTTCTTCCATTCAACCGATATCAATAATGGCAAAATCAGCATACATGATACAATCAATTTTGCTTGGGCAGTAGACATAATAGTATGGGAAAACCCTACCCCCCCCCCCCCCCCCCCCCCCCCCCTCCTGATATTGACTTTCTTGATATGCTCCAAATGGGAGCATTGTCAATAATTATGTTTGGAATCAAGAAAGGTGTAACAGTGTGTCTTTCTAACTCATTGGTGTGATAGGCATATTTTTATGGTCAGGATTTATTTACATTATTATTTTGTTCGGATGACAATAGATGTACCATTGTAGACAGCGAAAAGCTGACAAAAATTATTCTCAATCTCCAGACTCTTAACAACATTGCCTTCATTATGAGGCTTTTCAAGGGACAAATGCCAGAACTACTGATGAACGTATACACCTTTTGGAATAAGGGTTGATTGTTGATTTTTGAGTGAGTGAGTGAGTGAGTGAGTGAGTGAGTGAGTGAGTGAGTGAGTGAGTGAGTGAGTGAGTGAGTGAGTGAGCGAGTGAGTCAGTCAGTCAGTCAGTCAGTCAGTCAGTCAGTCAGTCAGTCAGTGAGTCAGTGAGTCAGTGAGTCAGTGAGTCAGTGAGTCAGTGAGTGAGTGAGTGAGTGAGTAAATGAGTGAGTGAGTGAGTGAGAGAGTGAGTGAGAGGTATACCTTGTTTTTGTCCAGGAGTACCTATTCAGTCAAAGTCTCACAAAGTAATGGCACCTATTTTGCTTTGGGTCTACTAACCCGAGAAAAGAGTGCCTTTACTAGATTGCTCTATTAAACAACTGATAACTCAAACAACGAGAAAAAAAAAGAACATTCCCTGTCTTTCCCTTGGGGGCTTCAATTATCTCCCATGAAGTAGAAGAGGTCACCAGAACAGCGATCACACCATTTCTGAAAGACTGATGAATCGTTGGCTATGAATGTTGAATGTTTATGTGAGGTTTGTGCTATCACCTACTCCACTCTATATAGTTCAATCCTATTGGGAAACTTGCAACGGTGACAATTACTCGGCCGAGGTAATAAAATTCACTTTGACAATTATTTTCGAGCTCAGTGCTCTTTTGTATTAATTCCGTTTCACCGTTTTTGACAAACATAACTATGTACGGACTCAATTCCTGTCACGAAAAAGAGAGTCAGCACAGAATAAAACCTAGTTCTCACGGAGCATGTGCGTGCATAAACCGCAATAATTTTGGGCGTAAACCGTAATAGTTTTGGGCGTAAACAGCAATAATTTTGGGCTTAAGCGGGTAAGATATGTCAACGACCTTGATAACTGTGACAAAAGTTCCCTAAAGTAGGAAATTGGAAAGAACATTCAGCTCGTGTTTTGTCACAGAACCAACGAGTTTCGGCCCTTGTTTTGTCTGAGAACAAACGAATGTCATGGTTCTGTGACGACTAAGTTGCTGTCATACTAGACTTAAAGCCTGGAGACATTAGTTCGATTGCCCAAGTAGGCACTCTTGTCATTTGTCAGTTCGGGAATTTTTCCAGGCTTTTGCTCACTAGCCTCAGATCTATCAGAGATGGACGTTAAAAAGGTTCCTTTCGAAGGTTCTGTCGCATGAATTATAGGATTACGATTTATAGATAACATTAAAATGTTCACAGGGGCGTTTAATTCAAAGATTCCTCTTACAGTCTTTTAAGAGATGTTAATTTCAAAAAGTTTTTCCTTTCTACCTAGATATCTTAGGAATATTCATAAGGGATGTTAAATTTAAACTTTCTCCGCATAAACAACCTTACAATGTAAAAGAGCGTTAAATTCAACCCATCCCATACTTCGTATTGCTGCTTCATCTTGTGAAAGCTATGCGATTATCTACTTGTTCACAAATGGTATGCTTTTCTTTGTTTGTTTTACGGCGCTCGTAACTGCACGAGATCATATGAGCGCGCGGGACACATGAAACATTTTCCGTTAGGTAGGAACTTATTTTGAATTTAGATTGGGTGGCGCCCGAAGCCTACTCTTATCTATTCGATTTTGAACCATTTGAGGTTAACGTGCGCAATTTGCATACGTGCTCTCCGAGATTTTTTCGCCTAGTCCGAGAAGGGTAGGTGTTAGATCTTACCTACCCTTAGATCAGGGGTGTTCCTGAAAGACAGCAGTAAGAAGGAACCAAGGAGTAGCAGTAGACATACAGCAAAAAAGAATCAAGAGCCAGGAGGAAGGGGCCAAAGGAGGGGGGGGGGGCAGAAAATGGAGACAAAAGCAGGTGACAGAATAGCATGGTTAGAGAGCAGGAACAGAGATGGAAGAAAATGTTCTGTCACTGCCAGGTTTCGAATCCGGAACCTATTGAATGAGAGGCGAATACCGTAACCTCTTGACTACGAGAGCCCCCCCACCCTGTGTACTTTACGGCTAGAATAAAACCTCGAAGCATAATTTCACATTGCTGAAAAGCATACTCGACTGTATTTTGAAATGTGATCTTTTTTTTAAAAAACTAGATTGAAAGTAGGTGAAACGGGGATAGATATGCTTTTACAAATTACATCATATTTAGAAAAATATTATCTTTAAAAAAAAACTGGGTAAAGAAGAGGACGACAAGAGTGCAGAAATGTTATTACAAAGTACATTATATAAGGACAGCGTCCTGTATTAGCGGCGTTCTTCGGCTGTGACAAAGCGTCATGTGATGCAACGTCACACAAACAATAAATCTTTATCCGCTGGGGTTTGTTAAGCTTTAGAGCGTTTTAAATGGATTCTTGACAATGACGGCGTCTTTTGTTCCTGAGTTTCAACAGCGTCTCGAAGAGGTAAACGACCGACGTCCGTGGTGTAGCGGCTAAATGCCCCGCTGTCGCTCGCAGGAGACCCGAGTTCGATTCCCAAGAGGACAGATGTTTGTATCGAGTATCTCGGTCTTTTTGCTGGGATGTTGTATGACTCTCGACCTGCGTCGGCCCAGACTCGATTAAAGCCCGCTTCTTAGATGATCTAAATTGCGTTGATAGGGGCGTAAAAAACATATTCGTTGAAAAAAAAATGTAGATAGAATTTGTGAGTAGCAATGATGGGCCTCGTTGAATCGTGACCCGATCGCTAAGGGCTGCTGTGCATCAATCAAAAGCATTAGGGTTTTTAATTATGTAGAAATGTGTGTGAGCTTGTCTTTGTCAGTATTGGCCTTTTATGTATTAAATATTGTCTAAATGAACAGATTGATTAAGTGTTAGAGCGTGTCTACATTCCTACAAAGAATTATTAGAAAAATTATTATGTGAAATGGGTATCGATTTCACCAACTCTCCATCTCAAAGCTTTAAGTAGACAGACCTGCCCCAGAGCAATTGAACGTATCAGAAAACTACAGGCTATAAGTAACCTTGAGGTCAATTCGAGAAATAATTTTTAAAAGAAAGAACCTGCTCTACCTTAGTATGATACAATATTACCAAGTCTGGGTACGGCACTTATTATGACCTGTTTGTGTTGCAAGTGTCGTAAAACCTTTACTAAAACTAAAGCTAAGCCTTGGATAATTTGTAACTGTCAAAACTTCGACATAAAGCCATCCGAGCATTTCATTCAAATGCTTTGGTGTGTAGTCTTCCCTGACGTGTGTCGTCTTACTCGGAACTCTAGTTTGTGCAATATCTGACTCTGACCTTTTATTTTTCTGACCGTTCGATTGGTTTTTGGTGTGTGTATGTGTGTGTGTGTGTGTATGTGTGTGTGTGTGTGTGTGTGTGTG
>NW_004797336.1:279357-280866 GCF_000002075.1 Aplysia californica | reverse complement strand
GGTTAAGACAGTACCCCATCAAAGTAATAGACTCTATAACAGCAGTATGGTTCCAACAGGTGACGCCCGTCTATGTTTCCACCAGGGAGGGAGTGGGACAGTGGGTAGAATGAAATGCTTTTATCGGCTAAAGAAAGGGAAGTTACATGAGATGTATTGTCAAGGTCTCATACGTTTCACAGTGGCGTTGTAATGACTCTTTCTAATTTAAAAAAAAATCATTTCGAAATAATGCCATACTTGTTAGAAATGATGCGGGTGGTCACTGGAAAAGGTGGGGGGGGGGGTCTATTTATTTTAGAAAAACATCTGCGTCATAGATTTGAAATATGATAATAATATTTTAGATTGTGCGTTCTGGCGAAGGTCTGGGTCACTGTGGAACGCACCATTCGGCTCAGTCTGGAGCCGAAAGAAGGGCGGGGGTAGTGCCCCGTGCACTCGACTTCAGCGAGACTAAAAATTGTTTTGACTTTCATTTGGATGTCCATGGTTCAAGTACGAGAAAGAAGAAGAAGGAAGTCCATGGTGCGCATCCTTCGCAGTGGAGTTCTTAAAGAGAGTAAAAAGTAGCGGCCATGACAGTGAACAGTCTATGATATAATACAAGTTCTATGGTTCGTGTACAAGTTTGTTGACTTTGAGATCACCAATTTTCATCCTTCCTCTTTGAGACATCTGCATTACATGAAAAGGGCTCAATTGGTGTTAAAGAAAAATAGACAAAAAGAAACAAAGGAACTGGGCCAAAGTATAGCATCTCGTTTGTGTGGGTAGGAAGAAGCCCACTGACGCCATAAAGGTCATTTAGTGCTGGGGAAAAGTAAGACAGGGGGGAAGAAAAGAAGTAAGATCTACCAGTGATACCTCCCCCAACCCCCACTCACTTGGCATCTTGAGAAGCGCTAACATTGTTCAGTGAGACATTAATATTAGGACAGCATACCATGGGGCGCATCTACCGGCGTCTGTTGTGATGCGGTTAAGCGTTGCGCTGTCGCACGCCGGAGACCCGAGTTCGATTCCTGAGAGGGGAGAATTTTATCGGGTATCCCGGTCTATGTGCTGGAATGGTGTGGTGTATCCCTCTATGTCTGGTTGGCCCTGAAGGCAGGGTCGGAAGACCGCCTTTTACATGTAATCTAAATTCTGTTCATGGGAGCGTAAAAACACTTTTTTATGTCGGTGCATTTTGCGTAATAAGCGTGCATTTGTAGGTTTGTAAATGGGTAATGAATTCAAGGTGAAGAGAAAGTGTATTCAAAGAGGTAATGTTCTGAAATGAGTCCGTTTACAGCTTTCCTGCAATAGGTTAAGCTATTGAGATACGCTACTCTCTTTCTTCAGTATAGCCACGTAATATCATAGTCAATCAAGGTTCTCTCTTTTCTTTTTTTCTAAAAAGATGTTCACAAAGTAAAACCAATTTCGTAAGATTCGGCTGCCTTTCCGTTCCCTATTTAATCTCTCTCTCTCTCTCTCTCTCTCTCTCTCTCTCTCTCTCTCTCT
>NW_004797336.1:278808-279142 GCF_000002075.1 Aplysia californica | reverse complement strand
CTCTCTCTCTCTCTCTCTCTCTCTCTCTCTCTCTCTCTCTCTCTCTCTCTCCACCCTGAGACGTGAGAGCTTTAGACCAGCCAGAACACAACAATTTTCGGCGTTTCGTAGGTCGTTACTGTCTGGTGATCTATATATGCATAATGCCAAACCGGAATCTCGGTCTGAACGAATGCAATGCGAATGCTCATAGCAGAGCTCGATCCTTGTTTATTTAAATCGTGTTGTTTTTAGGTAGTAGTAATAGAAGTAGTAGTGGTTTCTTAGGAGACTGCTAAGAGTATCGTGGAAGGAAAAGAAATCAAATGAGGTAGTGCTTGATGAAGCCCACGTG
>NW_004797336.1:276605-277593 GCF_000002075.1 Aplysia californica | reverse complement strand
CCGCCCGCATACACTCGGGAATCGAACTTGAGTCTTCTGCGTGCGAATGTGTTGCACCAACCGCTACACCACAGACGCCAATAGAAGTACAGAAGTGATCTTGTGTGTTGAGAGGCAGCAGCGACTTTTGTTTATAGAAACTGACCTTTCCTCGAAGAGATTTCGACTTGTCATAAAAATTGATTGCGTAATAGCTTTTAAAAAAACGACAACTTTCGAGGATACAGTTCTTGTATTTTTAGTTAGGTTTTTAGTCTATATAGATGTGTAGTTCTATAAATACCTCAGCTTGCAGCTCTTACTGGATTTTCCCCCTCCATAACTGATAAGATCATCTGCATGTTTCAGTACAGCAATGTGAAAACTCATCAATATGAAAAAAAAAAAAAAAAAGAGGGTGGGTGGATTCTACTCGTCTCCGTAAGTTCCTAGATTTGAATCTTTTTTTATTTGAAGGGTTGGGGGGGGGGGAGCGGTTGAGATGTATTTTATTCCGGAGAGTCGGCGTGATAACGGACACGTTTGTTCATGAAACAGACTTGGACTAAAGCAATGACAGAAACAATTGGAAAGAGCAGGCTGCTCAAGAACCCCATAATAATCTTCCATTTCTGAATAAGATCAAGAGAGACAGACACAAGTGTCTGCGGCCAACAGCTTCTGCTTGAAGCCACAATGACACCTGGGGCGCTTCCAGAAAATTGGAGGCACTTTTTGTTTTAGTAAAAATTTTACGTTACTTGCAACGCAATGTATAACGTTTAGTTTACCTTATTTAGACTTTTACGGCACTTAACACAAATAAGACATAACTGGCGATATGAGTTACTTGTAGGGAGCATCGTACAAAAGAGGAGGGAGGGGGAGAGATAAGGTCAAAAGAAGTTTGGTAGGAAAGAAGGAGCAAACCACACCAGAGCACCCACCAGCCACCCACCAACAGGAGACAGGAACATCAAGATTACAACACACACACACACACACACAC
>NW_004797336.1:274529-276430 GCF_000002075.1 Aplysia californica | reverse complement strand
ACACACATATGTACTCACAGGCCAGTTGTGAGAGGACTTATTCCCTTGGGCACGGCTGTCAGGTTCTGCCCAGAGCAGTCCACGCTGGTGCCGGTACACAGACACTTCTCCGGGCAGGAGACCGCCGCCATCACGTTGCCATGGTAACCATTGAGACCGACGTCGAAACCCGACACGAGAGAAAAACCGTTCAAGATGTCGCCATGGGCGCCCACCTCTGGCACGCCCATCGGGTAGTCGGGCTGGCCGTAGACGTCTCGGAGATCCGCCAGCGGGTCGTTGAGGTCATCGGTGTAGAGAAAACGAGGGTCAAGGTCACTGGCGACGTCCAGCGGGTCGTCGTCTCCTCCGGCGGGGTGTTGTGGGTAGCGGTGGCCGGCCGTGGCAGGCCCGAAGGCCTGTACAGTTACGTCCCCAGGACGGAACCCAGGGAGAGCCGAGAGAAATACAAGAAGGAACGCCGCGGAGACACGCATTGTGCTGTCTACGTCACGTGGATAACAAGGAGTTAGAAGTTTTAAAAGATCTAAATTCTCCAGAACAGCGTTAAGCACAATCTCGGTCTCAGTAGGAAAAAAGCGCTAAGACATTATACATTATGCTTTTTTTTTTCTTTTTTTTGTGGGGGGTGGGGGTTATTGTTTTCGCTCACGGTTGGCGGGCATAAAACTTGGGCTATTGACCTAGCACACCGAAATTATGAAGGAGGTGGAAAGTCACACAGCAAGAGTTGAGTGACTGCTTACTTGAATGATCATGATATGTCCCAACACGTTGGGGGTTCTTATTTTCTGTTTTCATCAACATTTGTTCCTCGTCTATTTTCTCAATTGTTCACATGAAATTATGACTCGTGTTAGTCGCGATAAAGCGTCCCTTGATCAAACAAAACTACAGCAAACATTCACAATTAGGACCCAGCTGACAAGGCACGATTCTGAAATACGGTAATGGCTGTCTACCTTTAAATGGCAAAGTGGCATTGTCGTCCGGCTTCGATCTCTTTATTTTTTTAAAATTTTTTTTTGTAGCTGATTTTTTTACAAGCAGGTGTTTGGGTTTTTTCTTTCTTCTAAGTAAGCTCTTTGGAAAACCCTTTTAAGCCCATAGAAATGTTCACATAGCTAGTAATGTCCGCTATTTCAGATCTTTCAAAAACAACCAAGGCTCTGGTGGTTAGACCGCTTGGTCAGCCGGAATCTCCAGCTGTGACGATCGGGGTAGCAGGAGACAAAGGCCCAAATGATGTGTTGTCTGTATTATCCATAGTGCTCTCGCCACAGGAACTCATGATCCCTCTCCTTTGAGAAAACTCAAAACCTGCATAAAAATGACGAAGAAAAAAATATTTCAAAAGCAAATTTTCTTAAGAACAAGACAGCACTGCAAATGAAAGATTTGAGCAAACTGAGATATGACAAGGAAGAAGGTAGCACTAAAAAAGAAATAGAAGACTTAGATCACATAGCCAAAATATCGGTCGGCTTTTAGGAAATTGTATGCATTTTTAGAGGGGAGAAAGGGGATAAAGATAACAAGTCTTGCGCCTATGGCTTTTCTCATAAATTGGTTGATAAAAATACAACGGAATAAATCAGAAGGAATATTACTTCATAAAAAGAAACTTCTGAAAGCCTTTGGGAGGGTTTGATTACCAAAATCAAAATCGTCTTTTTTTTTCTTTTTTTTTTTTGGGGGGGGGGTTCCCACCTACTTCGTTAATTCTTATCTCAAATACCCAATGCAGTGCCTTGGGATATCGAAAATGCTGTTTTCGCTCTACTGCCCATTGCAGAAAAGGAAACCAAAAGCAGCAACCGACTTCGTCTCGGGTGTATTCAAATTTGCAGCAGTTGCTTCACAGAACACTCGCACAGGCTGTGCCAATCATCACCCCCCCC
>NW_004797336.1:218670-268670 GCF_000002075.1 Aplysia californica | reverse complement strand
AGCTTAAAGTGAAGCTGGAAGAGTCTACCAATAGAGTTGAAGGGAACAGGTCCACAGCAGTCAAAACTGTTTCATTGCCATAAATACCCTGTTCACCCCTTTGGGGCCACAGTTATAAGCAGTCGCAAACTCTGATTATGTAAGCTAACTATTACACTGGTCGAGTCTACCTCACAAATGTGAGGGTAACTAACTCTTAACAATCTCTTGACTGCTGCAAGTGCTTGCTTTTTTCCTCGACTTTTTTGCCGTCCTATAAATCAGATCATGACACCGATTATGACACCGCCTCCTGGCCGCGAAAGGCTAGACAAAAAAAGCCAAATGTGAAATTTTAAAAAAGGATAATTGTCATGTTCTACCAAAGAGTTAGACTCTCGGGTAGATCTATAACATATAGATCTAGTTCTGACATCTCTGCTTCTTTGCTTTGTGTTTGTGTATTCACATCTAAAGTTAAATTTAATTTTAGTTGGAATTAATATTTAATAAGATACTTTCCCGATTATTTTGGCGGTTGAACATACAATATGAATTCCGGATTTGTTTTCATTCACAATTCACAACTCAGAGTCGCCGCCTCCAGTAAGATGCTTGTGTTATAATAATATCCCCAGGCCATATCTGGTCTCGTTTCACTTTGATTACCCTGTCAAACAAGTCAGCTTTCCCCCCTGAATAGTATTAGTCCTATATTTCTCCCGAAAGTCGGAGAAACATAATATATTGTCCAGGTGGGAATCGAGCTCTCGTCTGTAGATTTCCTCAATTGCAAAGAATCAAATCATTACAACACAAACGTGTTCGTTGTCTTTTTTGCTTACAACATTCATCAGATCGTGACTGTTTGCCCTGTGAGGGTTAACTGAATAATTACAATCTAGCTAGTTTAATTTCTTAATTATGATATATCAAAGTTTTTATTTGTCATGTACGTATTCTTTAAGCTTTGCAAGACGATTATCCAATTTTTTAAACTTTTACATTTTGTGTGTGATGGATCGGGGAAAAGCGGGTGAGGGTGGAAGGGAGCTCATATTTTCACTTTACCAGAGAAACAGAAATGTGAAACACATTTACTACCCCTTGTTTTTGAAACATGAGGATACAAGCTGTGAGTTTCAAAAGTCATCGGACTGGTTGTTTTTGTTTTTTTTTTGGCGAGGTGCGCGTTACATGCGAATTGTTGTTGTTGTGGGGTTTTTTTTGGGGGGGGAGGGGGGGAGGGGTTCATGTGTGTGTGTGTGTGTGTGTGTGTGTGTGTGTGTGTGTGTGTGTGTGTGTGTGTGTGTGTGTGTGTTTGTGCGTGCGTGTGTTTGTGCGTGCGTTTGTTGTTGTTTTAGCCTTTTTGTCATATAAGCTTACATGGCAAGTCAAACACGCGTTCAAGACCAGGGATATCTCAATTCGAGAATTTTCCGTTCAAATGTGAAGTCAGTCCTGTTGTACGGATGTGAGACATGGGACGCGTCCTAGACTTGCATAAAGAGGATCCAGGTTTTCTTGAAAAAAGTGTCGAAGAAAGAAGGATCAGATGGACAGACAGAGTCTTGTTAAAGAAAACAAGACAGATTCCAGTCAGAGAAGAGGTTGAAAAAAGGCTGTGGCGATGGATTGGACATACTCTCAGGAAGTCAGGCAGCTGCATAACAAAGAAAGTGTTGTATTGGGTCCCAGAGGGTGAAAGATCAAGGGGAAGACTGCGTGGTACCTGCAGAAGAATCACAGAACTTGATGTACAGAAAAGTGCGAAGACATGGACTAACATCAAGAGGCTAGCCCAGGATAGAGAAAGGAGGAAAGTTTTTTGTTCGTGGGCTATACCCTGGTACAGGGTGAGAAAGACAATGCTGATGATTAAACACTCGTTGCGTCCGACAAACTGGTGGGGTGGGGGGGTGTCTATTTTCGAACCGAGTGATTGCTCTAACATATTCCGGTTCCAAGTCATCTAGGTCATGGATTTAAACCTTGTCAGACACCCCCCCCCCCCCCCCCCCAGGCGGTGCCACTGACTAAAGTGTCTTTAGGCCATTCCCAAAGGGGGAGGGGGGGGGCATTTCTAGTTCTAACGCACAATAGAATTGTAAATGGGCTGATCCAACAATGTCATACTCATAACTGTGCCTGGACTACAACAACAGGGATCTGATGCTTTTTCTTTCTAATCCTTACTATCGTCATTTTCCTCTACTTCTTTTGTATGTTTGTCACACTCATGTTACCCGCTATTTCCGGGGTGCCTTGGTAGTCGAAGCAGACCTTGTGCTGTTGAAGCTAGAGAGGTGAGCAGAGTAAGTCTTATTCCCTGTAAGCCCTTCTCTGTTGACATCCATCCCTTGACGCACATATGACCTTATGCAGTTGCGAGCTCCGTAAAACCTCTACTAAAACAAACAAAACCCGACGTTTTACCCTGGGAAAGGCACATTACACGAATTTTCCTCACTTCACGCAAGGAGGGGGGGGGGAGGGAGACAGTATCCGATTATAGACAGCGAAAGGTCTTGTCTATATGCTAGTGTTTTAGCGCATATTTAGTGCACTGTTTATTTCTCAGGAAGTTGAGATTGTTTCTGAATAATATAGGCTTTGTGGGTTTTATTTAGATTAAATAACAATTGTAATAGCTGTAGAGCAGCTTTCAGAGTGCATTTCCGACCAGGACAACGCGCTGCATTATTTAGTATTATTGTGGCAAATGCTATGATCTGCCACCTATCCACATAGTATGTTACTTGCAGAATTAATCGCCAAGTTGACAACATCACGAATACCGAGATAGAAATTCAGATCAATGTTTTGTACAACATGATATTGCAATGTACAAGATGTAACAGAGAGTATTGTAGGAACCGAGAGTAGGGGAGCTCTCGTGGTCTACAGGTTGTGGTGTTAGCCTCTCATTCAATAGGTCACGGGTTCAAAACCTGACAGAGACGGAAAATTTTCTTCTCTAAAATTGTCTCCTTTCACAGCCTCTCCTGCTCTCTAACCGTTTTCTGTCATTTGCTTTCGTCTCCAATTTCTGCTGCCCCCTCCTCTGGACTCATTACTCTTTCTGAAAGCTTTCTACTGCTACTCCTTGGCTCCTTCTAACTGCTATCTTTCAGCCATACCCCTGGTCGTATGGCAGGAAAGATCTGTCATTTAGCCTTCTCGGATAAGGGCGGGAAATCCCTTGGTGGTCTTAAAATCGAGAAATGTAGGCTTCGGCTGCCATCCGGGCAACATTCAAAATTTCTGTCAAACGGAAAATATTTAATGTGTCCCGCGCGCTATGACCTCGTGCAGTTGCGAGAGCCGTAAAACACTTACCAAAAAAATATAAATAAATAAAGGAAAAGGGAAAAGGAAAAGAACCTACCTAGAGTAGGCTGCTGTTGTGTGTATTTATAAATCATTTTCTGTCGTGTTCGCCGAGCTCAAAGTGTCGAAAGTAACGTACCTAAATCTCTGCTTACTTATACTTATAGTGCGATCAAAAATTCAGGGCGCAACTTATCCTGAAATATCTCTTTAACGGGTGAATCAATGCCGCCCATCCTTTGCACAGAAGCTTACATCAATAAGTCTTAACTTAATCGTGTTTTTACACAACAATTGGGGCTTTTTTTTTTTTTTTAACTATTCTTAATAAGTTGTTGTTTTTTTTTAAGTACACATCTCCGCCATGCGGAAAAACGGATTGTTCACAGCATTTCCCGCTTCTCACACACATTTTGCATACGATTATGACCTACGTCACAAGTCACCAATGACACTTTTTAGTGGCAAAATGTGTAACAAGAAATTAATTTTATAGTGAACACCTTTTTACACTAAAGGTTCTCAAACCATGCGTTCAATGAGCATAATGTTGCGATTAAAAAGATTTGACGGACCTACTTTTAAAAGCGATATTGTCCTAGATGTTAATCTTTTAAAATCTGAAGAAACTGCCCACTGGAACTTATTAGTATTTATTAAGGAACTTTTTTTAGAATACGGTGCAGCTAATAGGTGTTTCCAAAAATATTGTTCGGTTAAGACAAATTGAAACAAGTCATCGTGCTAAAGCAGGAGAATTTATGTTCGATAGCTTAGGGAATATTTGACAATAAGTTGCGCCACGAACCTTTGACTTACTTGGTATGCCACTTGTAGGTGACTAAAATTGGACGGTGGGGATCGCCCAGGCTGGTGTTGTTTAATGCCCCGACAGGAAATACAAGGCAATGATAGGTGTGAAAATGTTAGCCTCTTATAGGGGGCAAAGTAGGCGCTGGCTATAAAAAAAAAGATGTTGACGAGCACTGATCAACATCTACAATAAGTGACGTTTGGTTCAGATCACTGTACCGGTACATTTGTATATCTTGTGTTAGCGTGGCGTGTTTAACACAGACTGCAATGCTTGAGGGGGGGGGGGCTTGAATTTAATTTAATTTTTTTATTCGAACGAAGGTTTTTACAATTTAGGCCATTTAGGAAGTGGGCTCCGACCCCGCCTGTCAGGGCCAACCCAGGCTGTGAGAGGGATACAACATCCCAGCAGAAGAACGGACGTACTTGACAACACATTCTCCCAACTAAGGAATCGAGTCTCCCGAGTTCGGAAGCGCTTGACCGCTACACCACATACGTCGGTATATCTTTTTTTTTCTATAGCTAGCTATAGGCCTACGATGACACTGCGCTATCTTAGAATTACAAAGTTTTATCTGACATTTTTAGCCGTTTTGAGTTACTACTAAGACCAAGAGGTCAGAAACGAAATAATGTATCTGCTCTATCAAGAAAACGTAATATTATTCCGAGTCGTTATCAAGATATTTTCAAAAGTGCGTTCGAAAAAGCATGTTAAGGTCAACTTTCTCCAAACTAGGTACTGAGCAGATAGGACTTTGTAATTTTCAAGTCTAGGCAAGCGACTGTCCAAGACGACTAACGACGTAAGATGACCATCATTCTCCTTGACATTGGTTGGTCTTCCGAGTTCTTTGACAGGTTCAACTGTAGACGTACCATGTGAGCCTACATGTATTCCAACCATGCTGGTTCACGTGACGACATGCCAGCACGATATCAACAAATGAAATGGTGCGCCGTCGATCAAATAGACCTCTGTGAACTGTCATGGTCTATGTCACGTCGAGCAGACAGAGCGGTTTGTCGAACTGGGGATAATTCTGAATTCAGATCTCTGTTTCTTTGCTCTTTTGCTATAAAACACCAAACGCTGAACACTTTGAAAAAGTTCAGATTTTCTTCGTTATAATAGTGTAAGTTGTTTGTACATCCTGGTATTTGGAGCTGGAGAATTGCCGTGGAAAGGGAAGCCCCTCACGGTCGGAATGCAAGGTCCCCCGGTTCAAAATTGACACCCATGCATTCGAATGCTTTGCACTGCAGAAAGATTGATGATTAAATACTGTCTTTTCATTGGCGGAGAACTATTCAACTCGGATTCCCGAGGTTATTATTTTTGGCCTTTGGCGTTTAGATAGAAAACCTTGGGGGAAAAAAGGGTCTAAGTTTTCAAAGATAATTTTTAACACTAAATGTGTACAGTACCGGCTAAAAAAAGGTACCAATAGAAAGACTTGTTGTTTTTCTGTCAGAATAAAGTCATCAGCTTGGAATTATTTTGCATGAATCCTTCTGCGAAACTACCGGGAGCATTCAGTATACTATGTACAGTGTTGAGCCGGCTCGCTCGCCGCGAAGGCAGGTGCTGCACCAGCCGAGGCAACGCTCGGTGTTTTTATTGAAATAACGACAGATCATCCTGTTTGAGGCAATAAAATACCGATTTGTAATGACCCCTCAGTCTTGAAAAATATTAGGCCTCCTTTCTATGTTATAGTGAATGTACTCTTTTAATATAGAGATGTTTGGTGCACTTGGTACTCTTTTACTATCTGCCAAACATGGGATTGCAGCCAGTTTACGACTTCAGCAATATTTTATCATTGTTAAATTGAAATAGCTGCCATTCTCTTAAACATTGACAGAGGTACCAAAACTCTCAGGAGACATAGGCCTTTCACATGAAACAGATGAATCTGGCATACAGCTACTTTGATAATTTAGTATCTGGTAGCCTACCTAGTATAAGGCTACATTGTAATACTTTGTTGCATTTGACGTGAAGTCCATTCTCGTTAAAATTGTCTTTGGTCCATAAGTTTTTTTTCTGTGAATGAATAGTTTTCTACTTTTGTATGTTACCTTGTTGTGGCATAGCAAGATAACTGCTAAATTTCAAGTCTTTATCTCAATTCTAAGACCCCCATTGCTATGGAAACATGTTGCTCTACTTCGGAAGTCATTTTCTCCTTTTCGTGTTTCCTCACCTCGCACAATTAAAAGTTCTGTATTTTCGTCAAATATGGTCATATTTACTTCATTCTTGTTTTAAATTGTAGGGAAAAGGTGATAGTTTTTTTTAATAATGGTAACTCAGTTTTGAAATTTCCTTCATATGACTGATATTGACCGCCAGGGACACATATACATGTGTCTGCAAAATGTGTGTGTGGGTGGTTGGCAGGTGCTCTCGGGTGGTTTACTTCTTCTTTCCTATCAAACATCTGTCATCTTTTTCTCTCCTTCTTTCTTTTTTGTGCTTGTGTGTTACTCTCTTGTAACACCTCTAATCTTTGGCACTTAAATGGCCTTATTACGTTGCTAGTGTCGTTAAACACTTGTCTTATTAAAACTAAAAAATGTGTGTGAGAAGTGAGAAGTGAGAGGCGGGAAGTGCTCTGAACAATCCCATTTTCCACGTGAAGGATAACAATATGTAAATTTATGAAGAAAGTTTTTTTTTTTTTTATTCTAGCCTCAATTGTTTTAGAAAAATATGATCAAGTTAAAACAAATTAATACAAACTACTGTGCTAAGTATGCGGGACATTGTTGATTCACCAGTTGAAGAGATATTTGAGGATAAATTGTGCCACGAATATTTTACCGCACAATACAACGTTCCATCTGCTCAGTGTCTAGACGTCTGGTTATGAGAAATTTGACGTTAAAAGAAATGAGTTTCACAAATTTCAAGCTTTTTCGAAATCAATTATTTGAATATCCTGAAAACGATCCAGATTTTGTCTAATCTTACGATTTTGATAGAGCAGATAGAGCATTTGATTTCTGACCTCATGGTCTTAGTAACTCCCAAAAATATCAGATAGAATTTTGTAACTCTGAGGTAACCAAATACATAATAATACATGTAGCAAGCAAGTGCACGTAACGGGTTGAACGTCCCTTTCGACACTTTCCGTAAGTTGTAAAGAACGAGTGACACTTCTGTTGCAAGTTCATGTTCACGTCCGTTGTTAATTGTTATAGATTATAGACCAGAAAAACAGTGACCAGTCACCTCACGATTTGTGTACGAGTTGTGGGCGGGGCTTCCTATAGATTATGACGGACCACACGCTTCCCCCACCAGCAGCTGAAAATTTATTGTAACCGTGTTGTCAACTTTGGGTAAACAATAGTGTGTGGGACCTACCCAACATGATTGGACATTGAAGGGACGAACTAAGTTCGACAGGTGAATTGATTATGACGACTCACTCCACCACGAGCCAATACAGTGGAACTCGGATTCAAAGAACAGCAGATGGATTTCCCGGTTGTTGTTTTTTAAATTCATAAACATCAATAAAACAACTCGGGTTTAACAAACACATAAATGGGCAAAGCTCGGATTCAACGAAGCTGCTTGCCGGATGGACAGCCCTTGCTGGCGTGGATTTGCTCATATTTCTCCCGCAACGAACCTTACCTGTTCCAGGAAACCATTAATGGCACCTGTATATTGGACCATTTTTCGCTTATCCTTTTTTTTATGCGACCAATCAGCTGCCCCCTTTCATACCAACATAAGCGTTGTTAGCACGCATGTCTTTAGCCTAAATCAGGATGTGTTGGGGTCGGACGGGCGGTCAGCACACGTGTGACTGTGTGAGCGTTTGTCTGGAGGGGAGGGGGCACAAGCAGTCCGGGCGTGGACCGTCAGCAGAGATGCAAACTTGTCACATTTGTTTTTTCTCGACTACTGATCAATACTACAATGATAGGTTAGTCTTGACATAGATCTGCGCAATGAATTGCGCGCTGGACTGTATAAGTGTAATCAAACATTGCAGTATGCTAGGCTCTACACAGCAACGTAACATACTTATGATACCAGCGTGCATTTGAACGAATCGGCCCTTTAGCACAGCGGTGGTGTTTAGTGCAAGTTCCTGCATTTCTTCGGAACGGGGTCAAAGAAACAAAAATGCCTTTCATTTGAATCCAATCTTTTTTTTATTAAGAAATTTGAGTACATTATAGATCTACATGTACAAATTCTATACATTATTAGCTCGGTGCCTATGATTATCTGCACCAAAAAAAAACATGTTTGCTATAGTATAACGAACACTTGAATTCAATAAAACTGAAGGTCCGACCAGACGATTTAGTTGAATCTCGAGTGCATCTGTACATGAATTATAAAAGCGTTAGGCGATGCCGATGAGACACTTGCGCGGCCGTTCTTAGACTTTTATTTTCGTTTTTAGTGGATAAAATAGGGTGGCAACGGCTGCTTTGGACAGGTGACCGTTTTACACCGTGAAATAAATAAGGTCAAAAAGTGCCCACAGGAACTCAGAAATTAAATTAGCTCTGACCAAAGAATTGTAGCTGAATATTACTTAGTTGGGATTCCAATTACATTTTTTTCTTATTGATTATAAGATAACTCAGGGCCCAGTTTTTCTGCAAAGTTTGATACATTGTACAATTATGTATTATGATGGGTCCTCAAAAGTGTCCGATATGACACTACAGTATTGACACGTCACAACAAAAATTGGAGACAAAGCTCCATTTTTCACTTAAAATACATCAAGTAGCTGTTGAAATAATAATATTACAGTTACTCAAGTTATGTTCTCCTAAACTAATCTCCTGACATTTTGCCTACAGGCTTGGCTTTGCCTGTCCCCGTGGTTTTATGCACCCCGCATAATTTAGCAAAATTTGATAATTTTTTCAGCATAATTTCTGATTATTTTTCTTCATCATTCTTTGTTAAAATTAACAGAATCGCATAATTTCACATTTTTTGGGCTCAGTTTGCATAATTTCATCATTTGGTTTTATTTTTTATTTTAATTTTTGCATAAAACCATGGGGATAGTTTTGTTTAAGTTTAGGTCTCTCTATAATAAAATTGTTATATAGTCTGAAGAAACGTTGATGAAAACGTCTCAGTAATAAAGAGGTTAAGGGATAATGCCTTTGACTTCTCAACTCAGTATGCCAGTGTATCATCACACTTTTCACCTCGCTACCTTAGAATTAGAATTAGAAAATTACAAAGTTCTATCTGACATATTTGACCGTTTTGTTGCTAGTACCATGAGGTCAGAAACCAAATCTTCTATCTGCTCTATCAAAATCGTAAGATTATTCATCGGAATCGTTAGCCTGTCCCCGTAGGATTATGCGATTGTGTGGCCGCGGCGCGGTCGCGTTTTTTCGCGTAATTCTGCAACATTTGCATAATTTTGGATTATCCGCGTTTTTTCACGTTTTTTTTTTCCTTTTTTTCACAAAACAATTCATTAACGCCTCGCCATGTGTTTAAAGGGAAATAATCACCGTAATAAGTCTTATTTAAGTGAAAAGTTGGTTATTTCCCTTGGTAGAAGATCTTGGTTATGGTTTGGGATTTTGTTTCTTGAGCATGTTCAATTTTTCAATCCTTCAAAAGTTGTTGTTCTCATGTCTGCTGATGCTTCATGTTTGACAGTTGTCCCTGGATTTAGTAATGTGCCAGCATCAGAGGTCCAGATGTCCTTTTTTTTTTTTTTTTTTTTTTTTTTTTTTTTTTTTTTACATTTTTCTTTCCCACATCTAGATTCTAGATCGATGTAGATCTAGATCTACAGCTGAAAGTTACAGAGATTATATTTTTTAGTTGTTTTTTTTTTTTTTTTAACATATTATGTGTATTGTTTTCTTTCCCAAATACACTACAAATTACTGATACTGATATGTCTGTTTAAAATTTATCTGTACATAAAACATAAAAGTCATGAAAATTTGTGCTGAAAAAGTGCAAAACATGTCGCGAAAGGTGTTACGGTAACTTGCATAATTTGGCTTTTTTTGCATAATTTGGCCATCTAAATTCGCATAATTCTACGGGGACAGAACGAGTCGGGCGACTGTGTCTCGACCCGATCTCATCCACGTAGTGCAAAGGAAGTGGTAGTTCTAATTTCAGCTACGAATTGTCCCCCTTCGCGTCGTTATTTTTAGTTGTGTAAGAAAATCTCAGTCATTTTTACCGAAATTGATTTACGATTTTTTTCAACTTTTGCAGAAAACTGCCTAAAATTCGCGAATTCACGAAAATGGCAAAAGTTGCGCGAAAGTTGCGCTGAGGCCAAAAGTTGCGTGCGCAACTTGCGGGTTGCGCGCGCGAATTTCTCTGAGGACAGTTAAAAGTTTCCTCCAGACCTCATCTGCTGATCCGATTGATGCCCGCCGCCCTGGCCCCCTAGGAAATCACGGTCTTGCGGACGTTTTTCGTCGAGTTCCGTAATTAACCCGCATTTTTTTGCAATTTCCGCAGTTTCTTGCAATTTTTGGCAAAAATACATCAACGCTTTAATTTTAACAGAATTTTTAATACGAAATGGTGGGAGTAAAGAACCGATAGATAGGCCTACGTATGGTTTCGGCCCAGCTCTAGCCTACTGGGCGTACTCTAAAAACTATAACCGGAACTTCAGGCCGGAGTACATTTATTATACAACACAAACTGAGACCAAAGATACTACACCTATAGATCTAATGTGTGGAAGCGTGCGCGTGTGCTAGAAAGTAAGTGGGTGCGTGTGTGTGGTGTGCATGTGTGTGGGTGTGTAAGGTGTGCATGAGTGTGTGTGTGTGTGTGTGTGTGTGTGTGTGTGTGTGTGTGTGTGTGTGTGTGTGTGTGTGTGTGTGTGTGTGTGTGAGCGTATGTGCGCGCGCGCGTGAGAATATTGTTCGTAATCGTACATGATGAATGATGCACGTGTCTACATACACGGCGGTAATCGGGTACCTAGTCTCAGTTATTACCGGTACTATTGTTTATAAATTGAAAAAAAAAGTTCTGTATTTTACGATTTGACTTAGCGTTAAAACAATACCATACTGGTTATAAAAAAGAAAATATCTTAAATAGATCAAAACACAGATTACCGGTGTATCGAAGGTTTCAAAAGAAAAATAGAACAGGATCTGAATTGATTGGTGGAGCATAAGCTAATTTTACATATAGGCCTATTTAGAGTAGAGGTTGTTTCGAAAATCTCCCATAAATTTTTTTTGTTTTTATAGACTAAACCTCATACAATGTACTACACTTTTACTTTTAGATCTTTGCAAGAACCAAGTACAGTCCGTGCCGGCTTAAAGCACGTTTCGGACTCAAGCACGCTAAACAGCTCTTACCTATTTTTTGCTATATAAATTACACGCCTTTAAGCACGGTAACTTCGGCTTCAAGCACGCTTCATTTACAAGACAGTCAATATTTTTATGAATTCCCATCGAAGTTCGAACACAGTCTACACGGCAGCAGTGGAGTGTGTCAAGAGAAACACAAAGAACGCAAGTGATAGACACACACGTCACACACTCACACGGGCGGAGAGGAAGGCAGATGCACACAGCCGCGCATGCGGACATAGGATCTAGCCTAGGCCTAGGGCAAAGCTACACACGAACCAAAAAAAAAAATACAAAGAGAGTCGGGGAGACGAGAAAGGGAGGCTGGCTGCGATTTCACCTTTGACCCTCGCTATCCATTAAATGATTAATCCTGATTATGTTATTGTTACATGTATCACGCGCGAGGTGGAATGAAGGTGGTAGTATGAGTGGCACAGCGGGCAGTGGTACGCACAGGCAGTGTGTGGGCCTAGTGTGCTGTATCGTGACTGGCCGTCTAAGTTATGTTTTCATTTCCCATTCGACCACAAAACAAAAACAAACAAGCGAACAAAAACTACCATGGCGGGTGTCTAAATAACAGTGCACACTTTTGCGGGACCGCTATAGTCCTACTTACAAACAAAGGGAAATAGCACGTGAAATTTTCTACATGAAAATCTCTGGATTATGTCTACTTCGCACTCAAGCACGCTTCGGCTTTAAGCACGCTTAAGCTTTCTCCCAACGACCGTGCTTAAGTTAAAGCCGGCATGGACTGTACCCGGCATGTACTAAATTTGGTCAAATTCTATGCCTTCATTTAAAAGTTATAACGAAAACCGAGGGTTCCGTTATTTTGTGTCACGCAGTATTGCATTATATTTGGTCGATAACTTTATTGTTAACGCACTCGAGTGTGTGTACTAGTAAATCTTGTTAATAAAAGTTGTAATGTGGGTAATGATTTTTTTAAAAGCCGTTCTGCTTTTATGCTACTGGTACTCAAATTGCCATGCTTTTTTAACTAAAAATGTTAAGCCCGTATTAATGCACCAGGGACAGGAAGGTTGCAATTTTTTGGCTGTTTACCTTGCAATTTTTTGCAATTCTTCTGTTTCAAAAATGCAATTTTCAGCGGGGCCAGCCGCCGCCTCATTGATATCCCGCTTTTATCTACAGTGGAAACCTGATACATGTACATACAGTGGAACTCGGATTCAACGAGGTCGCCGGGCCTGACCTAAAATCTCGTTGAATCTGAGTGTTCGTTTATATAGCAAACACGAGGTTTTGTGTAGATAATTACAGGCACTGAGAAAGTAATAATAGTAATATAGTGTAAAGCGCATAGAGCCGGCTGTTGAGCGGGGATATGCGCGATACAAATGCTATCTATTATTATTATTAATGTATAAAGAGAAGTCACAAGTAGTGCCTGAAATGCCGGCATATTATTAGCTGTGCAAAAAAAGACCGATTCGTTCAAATGCATTCCTGTGTCATCTCGATTGTTTACAGCAAAGTTGTGTTGTTAGCATGCTGTGTAGATCCTAGCATAACGGCAACTTTTGATTTCATAGACAAGCGCACAATTCATTACGAAGATCTACGTCAAGACTATCTTATCGTTGTAATAATGATCAGTTGCAGAGAGGAAAAAAGACTGTGACACATTTGTATCTGCGACGTTCAACACCCGGATCGCTAGTGCACCCCCCCCCCCTCCCCGACACACACACACACACACACACACACAGTCACACGTGTGCAGGCTGCCCATCCGAGACACACGCCAGAGACTCGTGCGCGAGCCAACCACGCATGTGTTGGTATGAAAAAAAGGCCGCTGATTGGTCGCATGCAATCGGCTAAGTGAATAATGGTTCACGATGCAGTTGCGATGGATGGTTTCCGGGAATAGATAAAGTTCGTTCTGTGAGAAAAATGAACGAAGTCACGTCTGCGGGGGCTGTTCACCCTAGAAGAAGAGACGTCGTTGAATCCGAGTTCGCTGATTTAAGTGCTCGTTGAATCCGGGTCATTTTTTATTGATTTTAAAGAAGAAAAAGACGGGGAATTTATCTCATCTCGTTGAATCCGAGTTCCACTGTATAACACTAACAGGGATGGGGGGAGTAGAGAAAATGTCCTGTTATATCCGATTCCTGTTAAATCAGAAATTATGCAAGGAAAGTAAGCATTTGTGGACTAATCCTGTTGTACTTATTCATGGGTAGTGGGTAGTTGCCCTTGCCACAAGTACCCACGAACAGAGGTTTTGGCACCAACTTTCTCCTTGCCACCTTTAAACTAAACCACATCAGAAGAGCTTGGTCCACAGTATCTGCATCGGGTAGTCTCAGTGGCGTCGCATGGGTTGCAGACTAGGTGGTGCATAATAATTAATTGGAAAGTGCACAAATGCTTACTTGCTACTATTACTATTAAAATTGTAATGAGCGGTTGGCGGGCGCTCTGGTGTCGTCTGTTCTTTCTATTGCTTTCTGCGAGTCTCTCTGTGCGTGTGTGTGTGTGTGTGTGTGTGAGAGAGAGAGAGAGAGAGAGAGAGAGAGAGAGAGAGAGAGAGAGAGAGAGGCAAAGAGAGAGTGAGTGTGATTGATAACCAAACCTTGTCAGTGTCTGATCGATCAGTAAAAAGCAGACTTGTAATGGAAACAGTTCAATTTCTTTTACTTATCATACTACGTACAGGAAAAAAGCGAACATTTCTTGAGCTCAAAAATCCCGCGACAGATGAGGACCAAGCTCTTTTATGCGCAATTTCTCTTTTACTTCTAACTGTAGCCTGCAGAATGGCACAAGAAGCAAAGCGTTAACGTGATTCATCTAGATTTCTAGAGAAAGAAAGTTAGAATCTGCAGGATATCCAGTAATCTAGATCTATCGATATTTACACCTGTTTCTAGATGAAACCGCATAAAAGCTGCAATAAAGTGAAACAATACTAACAACTCACTATGCTCACAATCTGAGAAGATTTAAAGATTTCTAATTACTTCGTGCAGCACCAACAACCAGACTCAATTTGAAAATTTACCTCAACAGGACTTGCTACACACAATAGCGGGCGACAACAGTTTCGATACACCCATTCTTCATTGAGTTACCGTAGACTCTACTAGTCTACTAGTACTAGTGTAGTAGCCTAGATAGAGGCTAGCGGTAACTTGGATTAAATTTTAAGCTTGCACCAAATCGGTGCTGCGAACTGGAGTTTCACGCACCTTTCTTCTTGTGCAGGAAGGACGATGCATAGATTTCTCTACAGTGACAAAAATAACTTTGGTGCAAATGTTTTGCTTGCTCCCAGCAGACGTTACCACAAGCGGTGCGACGAGCATAAACCATCCACGCCGTCTGTCTCTTTGCTGGCGCGCGCGCAACCAGCGCGTGACGGGTCGCAAGGATGTAGGCTAGTCAGGGGCGAAGCGTCTATATAATCAAATAATCACTGCTTCCCTTTCTAATTTTTAAACATTGTCGCTGTCAAATTCATCCTTAAACGTAAACCTCATAAATTAAATGTAAAAAGACGTTCGTAACCAACAACGAACAGTATGCCTAACATTCAAAATGGTTTCACGGCCACAGAAATAGCCTCTTCACCCCTCTCGGGCCACTCCATAAGCAGTCGCAAGCTTTGATTAAGTAAGCTTAAAGTGAGGCTGGAATAGAGTTGAAGGGAACATGTGCATGGCAGTCAAAGCTGTTTCATTGCCGCATATACCCTGTTCACCCCTTTGGGGCCACAGTTAAAATCAATCACAAGCCCTGATTAAGTAAGCTAACTAACACTGGTCGAGTCTACCTCACAAGACTAACTCTTAATAATCTCTTGACTGCTGCTTGTGCTTGTTTTTTTTCCTCGACTTTTTACCGTCCTATAATCAGATCGTGACCTCGATTATGACACCAGCTCCTGGCCGCGAAAGGCTAACAAAAACAGCCAAATGTGAAATTTAAAAAATAATTTTGCGGCTCTCGGTCTAGTGAGGCAGGGTCCGCGAGCCGCAAAATGCGGCTCGTGGTAGGGAAAGTGTTAAAGGAACCTCGTCCTCTTGGTCCCATGGCAAGATATCTGGCCAGATATATCTCAGCCCAATAACTTACAGTTACAGGCTGGCGAACGCCCGTGGGGGCTCTTCATATTATTTTGTGAATGTGAGGACTCTCGCTCAAGTCAAAGTGACAGATAGAAGGGAAGTAACTCATTACTTTATCTCTAGTGATTGGTACAATAGAAGAACAAAGCTTAAGCGGGACTTTTGGTTCTTGAAGAAAAATCCCACTGTAGGCAAGTTCCCGCTTTAGGAATGCAAAGGGGAAATTACCGGAAAATTAAAAAATCCATATGATTACCTCCCTTCCATACCAATAAAATTTGCGCTTCCTTTTCTTGTCAACTTCGATGATTATCTTGGAGTTAATTTGAAAGAGACGCACTTCCTTTTGTCTTTGTTGGAAGCCATCTTTTCCTCGGTCTCGTTGCTTGAGCTGTCTATCGTACCAGTAGGTCCACTGTAGAGGCCTCTAGATCTATAGGATTTAAGATTACGATAGCCAAGTAAGCCTAATCCGCTGCCCTCAAAGAACTTATATTCTAATAACGTACTTGCTCAATGAATCACAAGAGAAATGATTCTCTGAATATATAGAGATCTATCATTCTGATGTCGGGGATGTCGCTTGGAAAGCCACGTGGCTGGGCCATCGTCTCAATGACTATGATTATCTCCAACAGTTTCCTTTTTGGCTATCTGTTCCCGACGTTTTACTGTGCATATTCATTAAATTGAGTCCGTCTTTCACTCCTCCAGTCGGGTGGGGGAATCCTTCACGGGTCGTCATATTATCGGCCCAAAGTAACCCCCGCCCCAAAGGGAGGTCACTAGAATATCAAGGCAATGAAGTGACTGTGTCCCTTCTTTCCCCTGCAAAGGTTCATGTAAACGCACGCTCCGTGTAAACACACGCCACGGAGCCCTCCCGAGCACCGTGCGCTAAGGCGGAGACTACTGTACTAAATGTGTCTAATACTAATACTACTGGCTGCTGCAGTTGAAATATAAAATAATCAAGGCCATCATTGACTGTAACCGCACATATAACAGTCGGGCACAGGTAACTTGGAATATGATAGAAAATTAACCCCGAAAATCGAAGAGATTACTTCCAGGTAGGGGAAGAAACCCTCTTGAATATAATGAAGTTACTTAAATTTCAGAAATGGACATGGTTATTTCCCTTGGTAAAAGTTGACTATTGTGAGAAAGTAAAGTTTGGTGAAAGTAACGAGATACGATGTTGAATAAATTAAATTAATATAATACACACAAGCAAACTGGATCATGTACATATATATATGTATTTGAACCAAGGTGGTCCATATGACAGGCTGGCAAGTTATCACCAAAAAGTGTGCAGCCATCAAATGTGCCTTGGGGAACTTCCACTGGTTATGTTCAGTGTAGGCTGAATTGACTGTCTTTGAATCAATCATAATTTATGTTGTGGAATGGCATTTTGTTTGGCCTTTCCATGAATTTGAGTTTTATCTGTGCTCATCTGTGATACTCCACACTGAATATCACAAATATATGACAGACTAATATCCCAAGAGCATATCACACACAAACAAATCAGAACCAGAGTCCAGTAAGATTAGAAAACATGTACAACGTATTCCACATTATTACAGTAATTCAAATTTCTTCACAAGAACAAGAACTTATGAAGTGGCCGAACCCAACCCAGTGAAATAAATTCCTCCAATTGGTGGACCAAGCAAAATAAATAACATTTAGCATGAATAAATGTTAGCCCCCCGCCCGCAAGAAAGAAACCGCGTACAGTCGGGCACAGATAACTCCAAATACGACGCGCATTGACAGTATATTGCTACCTCAGAACAAAGTTCTATCTGCTCAGCATCTAGTTTTGAGAAATTTGACGACAAAAGACTTTGGGTTTCACATCATGACAAGCTTTTCGAATGCATTTATTTGAATATCTTGTTAACGATACTGAATAATCTTACTATTTTGATAGAGCAGATAGATCATTTTCTTTCTAACAGCATGGCTGAAAATGTCAGATAAAACTTTATAATTCTAAAGTAGCAAAATGAGTTTGACACATCCATACTTCGGATTTACAGATAACGAAAAATTTTTAAAGAGAAATTAGTTGGGGAAAGGCAAATTGTACGACCTATCTGTGATTTTCGAATTCTCTGTGTTCGGGTTATCTGTGCTTGACTGTAATCTGATCTCCATAACTTGCATACCCAGATTCAACATTTCAATGACAAACATGTCTGCCTTTTGGGCATACTTAGCAAACAAACAGAATTTCCACGCAGCAACTTTGACGTAAAAAAACATTTTAATGGAACAAATGCAAAGATCATACATACATATGAAGTCATATTCTGTGTTTCCGTTTTTAAATTGTTCTGCAACAATGGTCGGGACATTCAGGGCAGAGATGAGTTTGTAATACTTTGACCAAGTGCTTTGCATGCAAATCATTTAATTTCTCCCTCAGCCTGCTGTTTTAGGAAACTACACTATCAAAAGTACAAGTCAATATTAAACTAAACCTCAGTAACTACCATTAAAAAGCCCTGTCACAAAAAGCCATTCACAACAGGTAACAGACGGAACAGCAACAGAAAACTATACACAAAGAGACAAAATATTCTCCTCTATACTTGAATAAAAGAAAATCTTAATTTCACTGTAAATAGAGCGATCACAACAAGAAAAATGACGATAGTGCCTCTGTTTTTTTTAACCATAGACCTCATCCGGCAGCATCTTCAGAACAGCAGAGTGAATGTACTCTGTAAGTTTTGCAAAACAACGATTTGTATGAATGAGTAATTATAGTTACATCAAACACAGCATATATATATGAACTTTTGTACAATGAGAGAACAAAATTCAAAGCACGGATTGTTTCATCTTCCTAATGCGGCCGGACAAGAAGGCATTTCAGGTCCCTTACAAATCAGCCCTGTGCAATACTGCAAAAGCCAGAGCCTCTTGGTACAACAAAACTTTGCCAACTTTGTCCGCAGAACGAGGCCCTCAGTTGGAGTGGGCGGAAGGAGAACGGGAGCGAGATTTTGGAGCAGGAGATCTGAGGAAAGACCGAAATTGTTTTCATTTCTTAGTCGCAATGTTTAAACAATTTTCACCCACACAATAAACCTTGGTCACAAACACCACTTGTTCAACAAAGACAAGCCTTATTAGTAAAAAAAAAAGTAAATAAAACTACACTCAAGACAAGTTGCAACAAGTTTGTTAATACAAGAGACAGTTTTCTTCCTGTGCATGTCATGACCACTTGTGCACATGCTGAATGCAATGTAATTAGAATCCGGGAATTACTCCCACTTAACACTTTCAACACTACAAACAACAATACTGCCTTTTTAGACAAAAAGTGCACTTGACAAAAAAGAACAACAATTTAAAATTTTTTAAAAACATAATGCAACGTTGATATCCCTTGAATCCTGGTCTCTTTCACTTTTCATTGTCAGGATCAGAAGCCTACCACAGAGCTAGCTATCTACTAATAAAAAGAAACTAACTTCAAGCTTCAGCCGCAAACCACAAAACCAACACATTTGAACTGCAAAAACAAGACAGAAAACTCATTTGCCTCTGTGAAATAGCCATTTATAAATGATACAGATTTTCAGAAACTGACATGTGTTTGAGAGACATGACAAACAAATTATAAAGTGTGGTTGTTTAAATATGCCGTGTTTAAATCCAAGAAATTAATGCACAAATACAATGCCCTTCTGTCAGTGCAGGATAGGAGCGAGTGTGAGAGTGCAGGAGCATTTCTGTATGTGACTGGGAGAATATTTGTAAACATTTATTTATACAACATAAAAAGGAGTTCCCATTCTTCAATGCAGAAGAACCAAAATATATGTCATGGAGAACCTATCTTGACTAAGTAAGATCTTGATTCTACATGCTTAGGTTATTTCAGATTTTTGTGAACATAAGAATTTTCAGACACACACTTGACCCTCTCAATACAGGAAAGATCAGAGTACCGTACAGGAACAGCAGACATATAACCAAACTTTGCGGAGAAAAAGAAAGTTAAACATTTAGGCAAAAAAATCCAAAGACACCAAAATAACACCTGCATCTGCTTTAAAAAAAATAAAATTTTAAAAGATATTTTTTTAAAGATCTGCATCGCCTCTTCTAATGATTGTTATAAGTCACAACCTCCAGCCATAAACATTGCAAAGGACCTCTCTTCACAGTACCAAAACCTTTTAATTCAATGACAATCTGGCTGGGCTGCACGAAAGAGTCAACACGACAGTAAGCAGGCAAGGTCTAAAGACACATTCGATTAAAAACAGAAACAGAAAACCCACTCCTCTGGCCAAAAACAAACAAAAGCCAAAAGTCCAGAACAAGAAGTAAAGTGACACTTTAACACCAATCTGTAAATACCTCATGCAATTTTGCAAAGTGGGACATGATCTAACTATCTAGAGAGATCTTTTCTTGGTTTTCAAAGACAATCACATACCACATTATGCTTCAATCTGCATGAATAAAAAGGATTTCCTAGTATCCCTACACAATTCATTTAATTCCTAAAAGCTTCCCATTAATTCCATTATAAAAGAAATATATTTTTCTATGAAATAAACAATTCCTTTCTGTTAAAGATTACACTACCAGCAGTACTCTGAATACATACTCGTTAAAATTTAGTGTCCATCATTTTTGTTTAATTTTCTGTTCCATGAAATCAACTATTGTACACCTGTTCATCCCCCCTCCCCTAAATTTTAAGGTCTGCTTGTACCTACAACAGTAGGGTCATTATCACAAGAGCTAAACAAAGGACTTGATCTGAATCCAGGAACCAGACAGTAACACCTTTGGTCCAGAATAAACATACAAAAGGCGAAGAGAATGAAGGGAGACAGTTGGCCCTCATTGCTTCCGCGACAGATATTTTACATACCTGGATCTTGATCGATCTGACCTTGGGCTCCTAAACCAAATAAAGGACAAGGAGAAGACAGTTTGGTTAATTAGGAAGCAGCAGGTTGAAAATGACGAGAATTTGTCAAGATGATTACGATGCAAGAAGCGGTAACAATAAAGTGGTTGCAGAAGGTCAAACATGTAACTATTTCAAGTCAGCATTGTCTTTTTTCAGTGTGCACTTTGTGAAGTACAGCCTCGAAGCAAAAATATCATGTCAGATAAAGGGACATAGCAGTCACAGTACATAAGCACTACTAAACTTCCCAAAACTTATTAGCTTACTAAGGATGATGGGAGAAAAAAAAATAACCACTAAAGATTATATCCCTTAACTCTTGTTCTGAACAATACAAAAGTATAGCAGGGATGCCACTGGAATTTTGTGTAAATAACTGAAAATATACCGTGTTTCACTTGCAAACAAAAATACAGTTAATAGACACAAATAAGGGGTTAAACAGGAAAGATATGCTGAAAAAAAAAATGTTTTCAAAACGGATTTCAGTGAAAATAACAACGACAGTACCCACGGTAACATTTGAAAAACACTACTGTTTCTAGTTCTGTTGATTATAAATTCCACATTCTTCGAGACTTACTACTTGGGAGGCCTTTATGACGTAGCACTTCAAACATAGGGAATTGAAGTGGAAGACTGGGTTCGATATCTGACCAAAGTCGGTAGAATACGAAACTCTATCCTTTGATAAAAGTTTCTTGCTACCTTTATATTTCCTACACTGAACTGAAACTGAAGGGTTTTACGGCATTTGCAACAAAAATAAGACATAAAAGTACCAAAGATAAGAGGTCTCACTAGAGAAAAACATCACAGGAATGGATGAAGAGAGATAAGGATAATGGACATTTTATAGGGATAGAAAGAAGGAGAAAACTACACCAGGGCACCCTTCAATCCCCTGCAAATTGGAACTTGACAATTGATCAAATCAATTATGTTCCCCATTTAGGCATGCAACTGAGAATAATGAGCTGAGTAATGCTGAAAGTCGTCATGGGATAAATTTGGTAGCAAGGGATTCATAATATACACTGGCACGGGTAGAGAGTCATCATATCCACGTTGCATAATATTTTTAGCAGCAGAGATTGCAAGACCAAACTTATGACTTACAAATCCCTCACATTGTGATGGTGTGGGTACAAAATAAACAAACATCAGATGAGCATCCAGTCAAGAAATCAAAAAGAATTAATATCCTCTTTACCTCAACAAATATACAATACTGAAAAAGCAACTTTATGTTAGACTGCTTCCTATCTAAATGTAAAAATACACACACAGAGGCCAGAGTTAGAAAGACAAAAACATAGAGATAGAGACCACACAAGAGACTGCTAGTTAGTAGGTTCAGTTCACTCAAAAATGAAAAACTGAGAACAATGAAAGTTTACACAGCAAGCGTCAAGTTAGCTAATGTTATTCGAATGAACTACTTGCAGAAAAATAAATTTCAAAAATAAGAAGCAAACCAAGAAACTGTAATACCCATTTATGTCAAACTTACCAATTTTAATCATCCCAGTCGATGATTTTTTCAAATGCGCTTCAACACCCCCATACAAACAAGACAACTAAACTCATAATATAATCAGATCTGTTACTGAGGACAGTGGACGTAAGAAGCACAGCAGTCTGACTTCTCAGGGTAGTACGGTAGTGAAAAACAGCTGACCTACCCGAATGCAGACACAAATACTTCTTTTTAAAATTTCCCCAAAAATTATCGAAATGCTCTTTGCAAAATGTAAACCCATGTAAAAAGATAAATATAAAACATTTCAAGCACAAGTCCTGAATTCACCCCGTTGCCTCGCGTTTGAGATTTTTATGTTTCAGGGAATCCTAAATATGCCATTTCAGGCTATTCAAGCCTAAATTTAATAAGAAAATAAAAGAGAAAAAACATACCTTCCATACATAATTTTCTGCTTGTGTTAATAAATAATCCATATATAAATCCAAGGCCATCGTTTCTCCCTTGTAACGGTACTGTACATTCATAATAGTAAATAACATTTAGATCTATAAAACTTGACAGTTAATGTTCAACTTTTTTCTGCTTGTGTTGGTTTGCACCATGTGTAGAATCCATATTATCCTAGTCCAAGTCTAAGCTGTTCTCCTTGTACTGTACACCCATAACAGCTAGATTTGACAGCTTATGTTCAACTTAAATCCACAACAATATTTACAAATAAACAAGTCTGATAAAAAAAAATCAAGCTCTCTTAAGTTTTCTTTTCTTGGCAGGCCCAAGATCTATTGAACCACATTTCTTCCTCTTGTTTACAGTGCTGGTGCTCTGCTTGTGCTTTTGAAGTGAAAGTAAAAGACACTGTCTACCCTTTCAAATAAAAGAGCACTTCCGGCACGGACTAGCTATTGTTGACTATTAGTAATTACTGTACATTTTTATTTCGCATTTTTAAAAATAATTTCTTAAAATTATTTTTTGAGCTTGAATTTTCACAGAAATTTTTCCATTTGCGGAGATCCGCAAATTTGCGGAAAACGGGAAGCACTGTCACATAAATATAACCCTGTAGAAAGCAACACATATTGCAGCACGGCAAGATGTCTTTAAAAATAAAATTCAGTCCCACTTTCTCATTTCTCAATGGAAGTTGATTTTTCAAAGTCACAGCCAAAACATTACCTGATTGCGCAGGGAGTACAAATGTTAAAACATACCAAGGTTAACAAAGCATTATCCCTGTTGCTACATATATTCATACTGTATAGTATTGCACTGTGCACTACACATGTCCTTATCAAAATAAAATATCATGATGCAGTGTACTTATAAGGGGACAAGTATCAGGCAAAGTTTACTCCCTTTTAAGCAATTCATTTTTAAAAGAAAACTGTTGAAAATAAAAATCTTGAACAAGTCACTGTTTGCATGTTCCCATCCAACTAATGTCAAAAGTCACGCTAAATCGTAAACAACATTGTATATATATTGTTTTTCCGGTGGCCATTGGGTTAATGAAGGTTAGATCAGCAGCCATCTAAGAGATTACCTAAGCACCAAGAAGTTAATGACACCAACAATGGAACAACTGTAAATGAACGCATCATCATCACCCATGGGGCAAAACAGACTAGAATTTAACTATCTCATGAAGGACTATAAATAAAACCTCCCGGGACAGAAAGTAACAGCATGCGTATTCATAAAAGTGTTAGAGGAGGCAAAGAAAAGCAAGCAGTTGAAGGAAATATTCGTTAAAAGAGCATTCGTCAAAACACAAAACAGCATATCACATCCAGACTTCATGCAATCTTGACAAGGGCTCTTCAACGCAGTGGGCCTGACGCATTTCGAGAGATCGTGTCTTTTAAAAAATTAAACAAATGCTTATTGGGAATCAGTGCAACAGCTAAATTTTGCCTAAAAAGAGATCATTAGTCCACAAATGGAATTAAGGCTCTGAAGTCACTGCTTGAAATCAGACGGATATTCATGATAGACATTTGAAGAACCCTGATCTGGTCGACATCATAAGCATCATTTAAACCCTACCCACCTGCTGCGAGTACGGCTCTGGCGACCTCTGCTCCTGCTCCTGCTGCGGGAATAACTCCGAGAGTAGGACCTGAAAAAAGTTGTTCAAGAGGAAGTTCAGTGCCTGCTCGATGACTGCATTAAAAAAAAATTAGAGCATACTATTCTTCTCAAACGAGCTTACACTGCCTTGCTCTAAGGAACTCCAGACACTAGGTACCTGCTCTTCATCCAGAATGAGAAGTGCACATCAACAACTTATCTACAAGCAAGAGAAAAGACAAGCGATCAAAGATAAGAGCGCTGGACGGGGACACAGACGTTTTACAGCTCTCCCCTTCATCATTATACTTAGGAACTTAAAGGCTCACACCTCATTTCTGGTGTTTTACAATTTTATCACAGCAATTATTCTGCAAGGACAATCAGGTACACCTGAAAATCAGCCCATATAAACATGAGTTAAGCTTTCTGCAAAGGACAATTGCACAATTAGCATTTCAGTTCTATCTTTGAAAGCTATGCAACCCTGTGAATATAAGTTAACAGTCAAGCCAGGTACTTTATATTGCCATCTGAAAGAAAAATCAGTTTAAAATGTAAATAAATACAGCTATAAGTATCAGTTCTGATAAATCAATTTTTCCATAATAAATGTGAAAGTGCACTCTACATCTTAGATCTTTATATCTGGTTGAGCAAAACAATAAATCTACATAAATGTTTTAAAATGACAGTAATATTGACAGCAAACATAACAGAATGCCTTTTAAAAATAGGTGTAAAGTATCTTAAAAACTGACATCAAATCTTAATTTGAAAGCAAAAAAATTATACCTATTTAGAAGCATTACAAATCTCTAGGTAACTTAAATCTACAGTAGTACAGCAGATCTAACAAACAAAAATCAAGATTTAACTGAAATCATAATGACATATTAAACATAATGCCTAATTAGACAAAACAGAAGTCCTCCATCACCATTACCGTGCCTTTTTCTCTTTCCCTCTTACTCAAAGGTAGTGATGCGAAGAACTCATTTCTGAGAGAAGATTCGTTCACAAGGTAGATTTTATCTTTCTTAGCAGGGCCAGGCCGATCACGCAATCTTACAGCAAGATGGGGGTGCGCTCAGAGGGCTGGGCTCTAAGATCACGCCATTTTCATGTGCCTGATCTTAGACCATCAGTACCGCCGAAATGTTGTCTGGCAAACGCTGCTGAGTTGGCAGATCGAGCCGACTTTTTCGTTCAAACTCTGCGCGGCATGTTGCCAGGAACATTTTTAGTTGGGAGATCTAAGCATGGTTGGTGTTGGTGGTTGAAGTAGTAGATGGAGTAGTGATGGCTGGGTTATTTCTTAGTGACGGTTGCTGCTCTTAACTGGGATGATATGCTGATCTTAGCTTTATTCTGCAAAGCATTGTACATAGAATGAGTACACGATGGAACAATCATCATTATGAATGAACATTTAGAGAATAGATTGATGATTTCAAATTATGCATTTCTATAGTTCAGAAATAAAATGCATGTAAAAGGACAGGTTTCTAAAGAGAAAGAACCTTTTCAAATGGGTAACAAAACTCCAGTTGCACAGATGTATCTCTATGAAAAAGAACTTTATAGTTAACACAGTGTAAGAAAATTAATGGTATGTGCATGTGAACAGAATTCCTTCAGAGAGGAATGGAAAAAAAATTGTGTAAAATTACAACCTTTTGAACAGAAAGCCATTTTACAACATCCTTGAAAGATGATAACTTTACAGACACTGAAGAGTTGGAACATACCTCTTCCGACTTCCACTTCCACTTCCACCACCACCACCTCCTCCTTTTCGACTTCTGGAGCAATCATATGCATAATGGCCTCGTTCACCACACTCGTAACATCTGTCGTCAGGGTGGAATGCACGACGTGAGCGAGGGGGGCCACGCCCTCCACGAAGCCATGGTTTTGGCCTCACTTTGCCTGTGGACAATTCTACACGGCAGCGACTCCCACAAATATTTCTGGAAGAAAAGTAATGTAAAACAATATCTTTTATTGCTAAAGTGATAATGGTTAGCAACAGCTTGCCTCAATGAAACCATCTTTAACAGAAGGGCTTCACAAATTTTCTATAATATATGACATGCTAGACAATACAGACCACTTGCTTCTACATTTTGTATTTTTTCAAATGAGATAATAAATCCTAGCAGGTACTTATCACTTTGAAATCATAAAGTAGGTAGCGTAAACACGGCCTTGCGGGCACTCACGGCCTTCTGACCGCGTGGTATCGGTGAAATCGCAGTTATTCCGATCGCTGTTTCCTTGCTCTTTCGCTATAAAACACCAAATGCCGTACACCTTGTAAAAGTTCAGCTTTTCCTCGTTACAATGGTGTAAGTTGTTTATATGTCCGATTACTAGGAGCTGGAGAATCGCCGACGAAAGCGAAGCCCCTCGCAGTCAGCATGCGTGGTCGGCCGGTTCAAAAATTGACACGCGTGCATTCAAATGCTTCGCGGAACGAGCGATGATTAAATACCGTCTTTTCATTGGCGGAGAACTGTAGACCTCTAAACGGGCTTTCCAGTGGTATATGTTTGGCCTTTGGCGTTTAAATAGAAAGCTTTTAAAAATGCTGTCAAAATAAATAAAGATCACTTTTTACACAAAATATGTAAAATAACGGCTTAAAAAAGATATTAACTGATTCCGTCCATGATTTTTTCCGGCTCTGGACAGAATTATTTTTCCCTGTTCAGTTTTAGACCTGGGGCGCATCTATTTAATGAATGCATTACTGTGAAGCTCTAAGTTACTCTAATATGTATTGTCATATACCAAACTGATGGGAATAAATAGAAGAATCTGTTTCTATAAATAACAATGACCTCTAATCTGTTTGTATTGCATTTTCCTTCTGACAGAAACGAATGAGAAAAAAAAATTGCGCAACAGCTCTTCGAAAATTTCGACTTACCGCATTTTCTCAGCTCTACAAGTCCTTATAATCCATAGGAATCAACACAACATTGTAGCGATATCACCCTAGCACACATTTATGCAAGAATTTCACAAATTTAGTTGAATATCTTTCTTTGAAGAGCCTTTCTATTATACTAGGCTCTGTGTTGTTTACCCTTAGATCTAGCCTACATCGCAACAAGAAAACAACGATTTTTGCAAGAATTTAGCGGAGTTCCGATCGATATTGGCGCTCAGAGATTGAGGTCAGGTTTGTTTACAAGTTCTACTTCCTTTAGACAAATTAAAAAGTAGGAACTATGTTAAAAAGTGCACCTTTGTTTCCGATTTCGTTGAGCCGCTCACAACGGCCGAATGGAGGCAGCGGAAAAACTCAGAGCCGCTGTCAGCGGCCGAATGGACGGAATCAGTTAATGAAAAGGTCAGTTTATTTTCTATTAGAATAAAGTAATCAGCTTGGAATTATTTAACATCAATCCTTCCGCGAGACTCGAAAAGCATGTGACCCCGCACGCGGGGTACACTACAGTATAAGCCGACTCGCTCGCCGCGGGAGCCGGTGCGGATTCGGCCGGGTCAACGCTCGGTGTTTTTGTCGAAATAACTTCAGATCATCGTGTTTGAAGTGATAAAATACTGATTTGTACTATCTCAGTCTTGAAAAAAATTTGGCTCCATATATTTGTCATAGTGATTGTACTCTGTTAATGTGGAGATGTTTAGTGCACTTGGTACTCTTTTATTGTCTTTCAAACATGGGGTTGCAGCCAGTGACTGACTTTAACAAATTTGATCAAATTTTAAACAACTACCATTTTCTTTAAAATTGACTTAGAGGTTAAGTTAAAGAATGGTACCAAAATGCTCAGTGGATATAGGCCTTTCAAATGGAACAGATAAATTTGGCATACAGCTACTTTGAAAATTTAGTTTCTGATACCTACATAAAGTAAGGCTTATAATCTTTAAAATTGTAATAAAATCTTTCACTTTTAGATACACACTATAGGCAGTTTAGTGAAATTTTTTAATTTGTCTGATATGCTTTGAAATACTTTCATTTGAAAGCTCTTGCCTTCATGATCATAAAACCGTTTAAATTTTATTGATATCTTAATTAGTTAAAAAGTTGTGGCGATTTTTCATGCCTAAAATCGGGTCAATTTCAGGCCACTTTTAACACCGAGTTTTTGTGACACAAAAAATGCAACTTTACAACACTAATGACTATTACTCAACAAAAATTGCATATTTTTTAAAGTGTTGTACATCAATTTGTTGGGAATTTTATGTAGAATGCACAAAACTACAAAACACCTCTTGCAAAGTCAACGCAATATTTTTTGGGGACTTATAGAGGTTCAGGGTGATAAAAAATCACCTGCAAGGATAACCCGAAATGGACAAAATGGGCTATATCTTTCCTGCTAATGGTCATATTTAGACAAATCATATATCATTCTCTTTGTCTTTATTCGCTGTTCATAATTATTAAAGAGTTAAGCCAATTAAGTAATAATTTCCAATTTTATGGTCATTCTTAAGATTCCAAAACGTGTTTTTCTAATCGTAAAACGGATTCCTGATCCGTTAAAAAATTTTAAAAACTCTTAATGACTGCCATAAGACAGCTCCCTATCCTTCTTTTTCAAAGTATTGCAAAATATATTTGTTTGAAGCTATATTTATGCTTTCAAGAGCATAAAAGAGCTTATAAAGTCAAGAAAAATGCTCTTTAGAGATCTAGTTGTAGACCCACTGGAACATTTAATAAACTGTGGAAAGATGACCAGAAAATAAAATCAGGGGCCTATGATCTTCACACAAGTTGCACGTACAATTTTTTGGACAAATATTTTTAGTCTACCTCATTCTATAGTTGCACGTACAATTTTTTGGACAAATATTTTTATAGTCTACCTCATTCTATTATTTTTTCACACATTTTTCTTCACTCTTCATGACAATTGCCTATTGTTTTGAGTTATTATCAACTAACATGAGCAATTTTCATTGATGAGCACAATTTTTTTTAAAATATGGAGTCAAAGACTCACTGGCCATGTATTATTTATAGCAAAGAAAATGGCACAATTTGATTATTATGTAAAAAGTAATAATATCCAGAAAATAATAACATAAAATTATTAGGTACTGAAAGTGAAAGACTGAGCAGAGGCTTGGATCTCTGGTAACATTGTTCTCTACTACTATCTCGTATGTTTGCGCAAAAAACTGATTTGAGAGAAAGGTTGTCTAATAAAAGTAAAGGTGATTGTTATGATGAGATTTATTATAAACTCTGGAAAATTTGGCTAAATGCTGAAGCTAAAATCAATAAGAACTGTGCAATTCAAGTTTTATTTCGATTCCAAAGCCCAAAGGCATAAAAATAGTTACATCTAGCAGATGCTGGCTTTCTAAATGCTGCTGGCCTACTACTGCTGAATTCTAGACAGGGAATCTAGATTTAACTATCATCTGCACTATTCAAGAGCCACACATGGTAAAATAAAAACAAAACTGTGAATTCTTTTGTCAGTCCGTTCATAATATCATAGCCGCACATATTATTATCCGGAGAAACAAGAAAAGCGCGAATAAATGCGATGCCGGCGCAATACGTTGTCAGTGTGCAGGGGAGAGCAGGGGCGCCGGGTCGCTGACCAGCCAATTAGGCGGTTCGCCCTTTTGCATGCATTTTTATTACGGGAAGCCGAAGTTCAACCTAAACAACTCGGGTGTCAAAAGAAAATAGAATGGATAATCTAAAACTTCAGAATGATTCATAAATATACAGCCAGTAGTTTTCATTTCATCGCGTCGTAAAAATTGCCTTGTTTTCAGAAGCAAATATTTCCAGTTCTATTGAATCCATTTTCACGTGAAGACCGGCATTTTGAAGAGCTTTCTTTTCCGTTTAAAAAGAAGTATCGAATGTGGTTGTGCGATTCACAAAACGAAACAAAACTGTGAGTAGTTTAGACCCACCATAACGCGAGGCTTCACGGCCGGTCACAAAAACTATGGGGCATATGGCGGCCGAATCGCCCTGCCACGAGCGCGTTCACTAAACTGCCTATTATTAACAGCTGATATGCTGCCCAACCCTGGACAATCTATCAATCTATGGACACAACTTGCCATCAACATCCTACATCACAGGAAAGACTGTGCCCATAGGCAGATCAACCACAGAAGAATGGTAAATGTTATGTCATTGCTATGAATCGCAAGGCATTAGCTCAGACTATTGCCGAATCTGGAAAGAAAAGAAAGTAACCAGAATACTTACGTCCCATCTAGTTCTTTTACAGCATCTTCTGCATCTCTGTAATCTTCAAACTCCACAAATGCAAATCCAGGTGGATTCCTTGCCACCCAGACATTTCTCAGACGACCGTAGTAGCTGAAAGCTCGTTCTAACTCTTTCTCCGAGGCATCTTTCGGCAAGTCCCCAATATATATTTTGCTATCATTTGGGGTACCACGGAATCGTGACATTCTGTGAGATCTGAGAACAAAACAAAATCATATTTTAAAGGAGGTACAAAAAAAGACAACAAAAGGTTTGCTTTTTAAACAGAGCATCCAAACATAGAAATGAATGGTGAACTATGATCTGGCACTTTATGATCATGATTAACCCCATGCCTTAAGCACACACACACCCCCCCCCTCCCACTAAGCAGTTCCCGATCTCAAGACAGCCTGAAGATGATCTCCAGATGGTCCCATGATTTGATCCGTGAGCGATCTCATTTGTGCCCACACACTATCAAAATGACTCCCACCCAAAGTGAAGTTGCAGCAGCCTGTATAGTTCTGAGTATTTCTCTAAAGAAAAAAAGGCGAAAAAAAATCACAATGGTGCAAAAAATGGCTTCTTCGGCGGGAGGAATTCACTCACACAAACCTTTTAAAGGAACTGATATTGTACTCTGTGGATTAAAAAAATTATTACGTGTATGGATGAGGGCTCATATCCTGGGTCTTTGAGGAACAAAAGCTCTTCATAATACCATAGTCTTAGTGTGTAAAAATGTTTTTTGAGATCCAGCACCAGAAAATTTTCTGCGTTCAACTTTATTATACTCCTTTCTGAGCGCCCATCAGGAAGCTTAGTGCAGCCAAAGATCATCTTTGCCGGGAAGCGCTTCAACTCCTGGCCGTTGGCTTTTCTGAAGCATCATTTGAGTGGTCGCACAACGGTTGGATGGACTCAGAGCTCTTCCAATCCTGGCTAGAGAATATTATTATTCAGTACCTGAATGAGAAGGAGATCAAAAGGCCTGTCATCCTCTTTGTAGATGGTCACAAGACGCATCTTACTATGGGAGCCTCCAATATCTGCAAAGAAAATGGAGTAATACTCTATTTCCTGTTGGAAAATGCATCGCATTTAATGCAGCCCTGTGACCTGCGTTTGCAATCCAGCGTGAAAACATCATGGAAGCAAGCAGTTCGGCAGTTTCACAGCAGAAACCCTGGCGACGTTGTGATGAAGTACACCTCCGCGCAAGTTTTTCGGCCTGCCTGGACACAATCAGCTAGTCCAGAACTTGCCATCAACCCTTCCAAGGTCGTGGACAGTATCAAGCTGAAGTCGAGCCAGCTTTTCAGGTCACAACAGACCCCACCTTCTCAACCACTTTCCTCATCGTTCTCCTCATCATCAGAAATGTGTCCAGCATTATCATCCACTTCGTCAAGATTAGAACACGTTGTCCATCTTGGTAGCTGCGAACCTTGCAATAGTGGGTCCCACCAGAAAATCGTGTTGTTGTGGTGCTCTCTTTTCGCTCTTATCCTCTGGCCCATCTTAGTCCTCACCAAGCACTACAACCTTGCCACCCCATCACTCAGCCTTGCCACATCTTCCCTCACCAACCACCTCGCCCTGCAGCCTCTTACCTCAGCCGTGCCGCCTCTCACCTCAGCCCTGCCACCTCAGCCCTGCCGCCTCTCACCTCAGCCCTGCCATCTCTCACCTCAGCCCTGCCGCCTCTCACCTCAGCCGTGCCACCTCTTGAATCCTCAGCATCAACCTCAAGCATTGCAAGTTTTAGCAAAATCCCATATGAGCCATTGCCAAAACGTGGGGAAAAACACACACATTTCACATTAGTGTGCATAAAATGTGATGCATTAGTATTTATTCCTCCAAAACTTATACACATGTCAAATATAGGATGTAGAACCTGCATTAGCAGTTTCAGACCCCATGTCAGCTTTACAATCTTGAGTTTGTAAATTTTGTGTCCAAAATGTTCGTTTTTTTGTGATTCTTAGAGTGTCATTTTGAGCACACCAATGCAAACTTCCAAGAATGTCCAAATTTAGTATTTTTGGGTGGGTTTTTTTAACGTGTGCTTTGATCCTATGCTATTTGTCATCGAGAAAGGTTATCTTGCTCAAGAAATCGGTTTATTTGTTTGCAAATAAACTAACAATTCGGATCACTTGTGCGTCAGTCGTGTCGTCACGGACTAGGTGTTTCAGAAAACACAATTATTTTTCAGTAGAATCACTGTAGCTGGTTAAATCTTTTTGCTTTTCGTCATTTATTCAATACTTCAAAAGCCGCGATGCGCAAAAGGAACATCGGGTTTCAAGATCTACGATTTCGGTCGGCTGTTTAACATTAACCTTGATTGTCGTCAACTTGCGACGTGTAGGAAGTCCGAATTTCGCCCACTTTTGTTTTGAACGGGTCATCAAAAGTGCCCGGATATAATTGTTTTCTTGAGTGACATCCTCTTACCCGCTTCCCCAGAACAACGGAAGCAACAGGGGAAACAGAAAAACGAAAGTAGTCATTGCCTTCAGCGTCCGGTGACGCACAAGAATCTTGCGTTGAATGTGACGTACTGGACTGTTTTGCGTGTTTTTAGGCTACTCTGTTGAATATTTTTGTGAAATTGCCGTGTTTACACTGGATTCCTGGAACAAGAGTGTGATGTGTGAACGAACTTCGCGAGATGGATCATTTCTGCTGTTATAGATTTAGCTTTTGTGCTTAGTGATGACGTTTGGGGTGTCGTCATGCAGCCGTACAAGACTGACTGACGTACTAGAAATTATATTGTCCTAAGAGCAAACATTTTTTAAATCATGTGTGCTCTCTTTACTCAAACAAATTTAACAAACATGTCCTTGTTTATCTGTCTAACTCAAAAATACACATTTGTGCTTTGTTGGTATGATATGCCTTTTTCCAATACATTGTGTCATCATTGTTCTGTACAAGTAATATTTGTCATCATTGCTAATATCAGTAAGTTTTCAACATATATTTCATACATGCAAGATTCATTTAGAAGCAAAATACACATTTATTGATCTATGTATCTCTTAGTGCAAATTTGTTCTTTGTAGGCATGATTTTACCTTTTCCCAGTATATTTTGTCATCACTGTTATGTACGAGTACTGTTTGTCATAATTAGCAACATAACTGTGATCGTCCACTGTCTTTGATATGACCTGATATTTGTTTCAAAGCAAAAGAAACCTCTCCTGGCTTTTTTTTTTTATTCTAAAAGTGGGCATTTCTCTCTGGAGGCATGACTTTGTCTTTTCCTGTACATTGTGTCATCATTGTTATGTACAAGTCATGTTTGTCATCACTGTAATGTGTACAAGTCAGCTCCATTGATTTTGTGCTTTTGCCTCATATTAGTTTAAAAATTGTTTTACACATGTGTTTTTCTGGTACTGAGGCTTTGATAACTGTATTTGTACAGCCTTTCACTATTGTGATATGTTGTCAATGATAATGTCCAATGTGTATCCTTTCCTGTACATAACAATGATGACATGTTCTGTGCACTGCGTCATTGTTACAAAGCTTGTCATTCATATTACCATTATAATGAATGGACTTCATAGTGTACAAAGTCTTTGTTTATTAAACAAATGGCATTTAAAGTTTAATTTGCCTGGCTGCTTATCTGTTTTTGTCATCACTGTTACATACAAGAAATACAGTAGTTGCCAAACCAATAGACCCATATCTCCAAAACCCTACATCTCCTTGCTCTGATACTCTAGGAATATGAGCACTAAATGTCAACCTGTGACTGACAGAAAAGACAGTCAAATTGGTAAGAAAAATTTTTTTGCACCACTGAGTCTCAAGAGAGTCTCACGTTTTGGCAATTGCTCATATATCTCCATGCTGCGCCACCCAAAACACAAGGCAAGCAAAAACAATGGAGAAGTTGCCCAAAGCAGAGTGTACAACAAGCCTAGTATCTATCTAGGGCTGGATTGTACTTTACCAGACCACCAATCTCGGCCCGTGATTACTACGCATCCTTAGCGTAACTACACACTCATAGTTCTCTACGTGCGGACAAAAGGTATTTCCGCGGGTGACTTCGCGCACGCACAGCGCAAGCCAGCGGCGACTGGCGAGGCGAGGTGAGCGAGAGGTTTTGGTTGAGGGTGGGCAGGGGATTTAACTTTGGTGGACCACCGTGTTCATACCAACAGTGGGGAGGGGGGTGGGGTTCAGGGGGGCTTCCCCCCCTGGAAATATTAAAGAAAACACACAAATGCCAAACAATAACATGAGCGGACAGTCGTGTTTACATCAGTGTAGCAACAGTGGAAGGGGGGTTCAGGGGGGCTAGCCCCCCTGGCAACAATAATTCAAACACACACACACACACCAACAATCGGAGCGATTATTCTCACCCGGGGTGAGGATAAACTGGATATCATTCTCATCCGAGGTGAGAATAAAATTGATACTATTCTCACCCTGGGTGAGAATAACGACAGCCTACTATTCTCACCCAGTTTTTTCGTTTCGGGCATCATAGGACCCCTGTGACTGAGCGCTCCAGGCGACAAAACTCACCTCCCTCTTTCAATCCGCAGAGCGCGCGAGGCGACAAAAATCGCCAACGGGCGGGCCAGCTCTCGAGCACGGGTGTGATGTCAAACAAGATGGGCGCCGTACCTAAAAATAGTTTGCATCTTTCTATGTTTAATCGCATGTTAGACATAGCTGCGACTCAGGAATTTTAAATAAGGAGGAAATTCACGCGAAGGTGAACGCGTGCTCTCCGAAACCAGTGAGATCCAGAGGCAATATATACTTGAAAATCTAGCCAACGGTTTTGGAAGGGAAAACTGTCATATTGTTGACCATAGGCAACGGAATTAAAATGTATTTGAAAAAAACCCCAACAACAACAACAACAAAAAACCACAAAGGCACTAAGTTGACTAACAAGCATTTCAGTAAGTTTGACACAGTTTGGACTTGGTGACTAAAAATCCAGAGTTTTTTGCCAGCTGGTGTCTCATAAAAAGATTTCTTTCACTTCAAACTTGTACATGATATATGTAGAGCAGTATCGGATCAAGGAGGCAGGCACTCCTGTACAATTGCAGTCCTGTTTGCACTTCGTGCCCCTGTAGTGTGTTTCTTATTTAGAGATCTAAACTGAATTATAATTATAGCCTAGGGGCCTAGGCTATCTAAATCTAGAATCTAGATATATATCTAAGGTGGTGTCAATTGCCACCGAGTGACGCAGTGGCAATTGACAAAAATTGACTTTTTGTCAATTGCCACTGAGTAAATTGGAGCTCTTTTGCGTAGGTGGGTAGATCTAGCTTTTATTGTGCTCGAGTGCTCGATGTTGTGCGTTCGCTTCTCTGTCCCTCTGTGTGTGTGTTTGTGTGCGTGTGTGTGTGTGTGTCTTTTCCTGACCCCCGTCCCCTGATTTATGTTCCCCGAAAAACGTGAATTTCTGCTTGAGAGTTTGTGTGCGTTTGTGACCTTCTACTTCTAGAATTGCCTGTGTTGGTTCTACACCAAAGTGTAGGCTAAGGCTACCCTAGATCTAGGCCTACGTCTCATTGAAAACACGCCAAGTTGGTACCGTTGCTCTAGACTAGATGCTTGTCCTATGAAATTAGTTGAGAACATTAAATTGACCCATTAGACACACAATGTATAAAGCTAAAGATAGTGTTGTTTTCAGACTTGACATCGCTTCACTCGATGGCAATTGACAAAACGAAGTGACTATTCGGACTCGAGTCAGAATATGAAAAAATGTTATTCGGACTCTGATTCTTGTCCAGCATGACATCACTTCCGACTTCCGAATTCCTGAGACTCGTGACTCCGGCTTCCTGTTCTGCCTCACTCGTGACTCGCCTCAGGCTGGGTAGAGACCGGGATCACTTCGGGCAAACAGGCGTTTTGTGCAGGAGCCGAGTTTTTATCTTATGATGAATTTGAGGCCGGCCTGAGAAGATATAGCGTTTCTAATAAATGTTTATTTGTCAAGAGGTCATCAGAAGCAATTAAAGATGGCTCGTTAGCGTGTGTCGGGGTCGGATGGGCGGCCTGCACACGTGTGGCTGTGTGCGTGTCGGGGCACTATCGGTCCGGGCGTTGAACGGTTGAACGTCACATACGCGTCAGTCTTTTTTCCCTCGGCAACTGATCATTATTACAATAATAAGCTAGTCTTTACGTAGATCTACGTAATGAATTGTGCGCTGGTCTATGAAATCAAAAGTTGCCGTAGTGTATGCTCAGCTCTACACAGCAACACAACTTTTTCTCGGTAAACAATCGAGATGACACAAGCTTGTTGTATTTGAACGAATCGGTCTTTTTTTTTTACACAGCTCATAATATGCAGGTGCCAGGAGATCTGCTTATGTTATCTTCAATTTTACCTTTTCTTACAACAAAGAAAGTGGGAAACATGGGGGGGTGGGGGGGTATCAATGAGGCGGCGGGCATCGGATCGGCAGACAAGGAGTAGGGGAAACTAAAAAATGGCGGAAAATTGGAAGCACTGAACTGACTGAACATTAGATCTCTATATAGTATAGAACGAAGACACTTCCTTTTCTCCGGACCCGTGTCCGAATAATGACGGCCTTGACAAAAAGTCAATTTTTGTCAATTGTCACTCGGTGGCAATTGACGCTACCTAGATCTAGATTTATATCTAAATATGTATATCTATTATATATCTAGAGATAGATTATCTAGATCTAGATCTAGATCTAGAATCTAGATCTAGACTCACTTCCACAGCCACAATAGCCATCATGTAAACAAACCGGACCGCATTTGTACAGGAGAGCCGCGGGCCACGATTTCTTTCGCACCAAACGCAAAGTGCAGCAAGCGGCTTGTTCAATTTTCTAATGAACTTTTCAAGTCGAACACCGGCTGCTTCTTTCTCATTCCAGCTCCTTTTAATTTTGCATTCTGCATCAATTTTTCTCGAATTTCCGCCGTTTTCAATGACAACTCGGCGCCAACGTCCCGATGCCCGATCGACACTGCTGCTCCACAACAATAAACAATGTGAAACTAGATTCTAGATTTAGATCTAGCGCTGGGCCTAGAAGAACGGAAGTAGAAAGCTACGGGCAGACATGCGCAGGCCGCGTTTTCGTCTCTCTCCCGGTTCGGTGTTTTCCTCGGGGGGGAAATTTGCGACCAAGAGCAGTCCAACGGAGGAAGGAGGAATAAGCGGGAAAAGCTAGATCTAGATGAAGCGGAGTTTCCGCTATTTAGCGGGAAAGTGGCAGCTATGGTTAGAAAACTGAGACTGAGTAGGGAGAGTGAGTAGAAGCTCGGAAAGGAAGAATAGTGGGCCACTAGGCACCAGGGGCGCCATAGGGAAAGTAGATCTAGTTTCGACCAGTGGTCCGCCGGTAAAGTACAATCTTACCCTATCTAGATTCTAGCAATTAGATCTAGATTCTAGTCTAGATCTAGAATCTACCGTGGAAGACAACAAATTGATATTGAAAACACATAGTGTCAGAGGAGTGCCTCAAACTCAAAGTTATCGATAAAAGGTAGAATCTAATGTCCTTGTCTTCCTGTCACATGTGATAAGTAAAACGGCAATCCATTATTTCGAAGCACCAAAATATGACACTGAAGGTAGTTTGGCAAACTTACATTTATCAATAGAAGCACAAAACAGGCATGCGACTGTGTCTATTTGAAGAATAAACACGGAGCTCAAACAACCAAATATGGCGGCCAAGCAAAAGAGTCAATCAAAAGAGGAAGTTTAGAAAAAGGAATTGCCATCGACCTTATATTAGGTCTATGTGCCTAGATATAAATATAAAGGGAGAAAACTTGCAGCTTTTGTGTGTAAACCGGAAGTAGAGGAAGGTCGATGCAATAGGGTTTCTTCATCTTAGTGCTATCACTTTAATCACACAGAAAAACGAGAAAAATACTGGTTAGGCTATAATACATGTTTGCTCAATGTTTGAGTCTATTGAGTCACAAATATTGTATGGGATCAGGTGAAAGTATGCCTGTAATAATATGTTTTTCGCTTTTTTTTTTTTTGGCTAAGTGTTTTACGGCGCTCGGAACTTCATAAGGCCATGAGCGCGTGGGACACATTGAACATTTTCAGAAGGTAGGAAATTTTTAATTTTGCCCGGTTGGTGGCCGAAGCCTACTCTTATCGATATTAGACCGCCTAGGGGTCTTTAATGTGCGCAACTTGCTTACGAGACCTCCGAGATTATTCCGCCCTTGTCCGAGAAGGCTAGGTGTATATCTTTCCTGCCAGAAGATCAGGGGTGTGGCTGAAAGACAGCAGTAAGAAGGAGCCTAGGAGTAGCAGTAGAAAGGCTGCAGAAAGAGTAAGGAGCCCAGAGGAGGGGGGAGCCCCGTTCTTCGTTTTAAAAGCCAGGTTGTTTTTATTTTGTCCAAATAACCCTTTTTGTTAAGTACAGAGCGTGAAAGCAAATAATTAGAGCTGCCGCGTTGCAAAGAGATAATAGCAGAGTGAGAGAATCGGACGACAGATTGGAACGTGTAAACAGACTACACAGTTCGATAAAATGAGTAGCTCTCACATTCACATACGACGAATCTGAAACAATTAATTTACCGCTGCGTAATAACCGGGCTTTCGACATAATTACATACATAATTAGGCCCGCGGTATTTAAAACGCCGCGTTCTGATTAGCCCTGTGCTATTTGAAACGCCAGTATTAGTAGTAGCCATCGTTTCTAATAACCTACTTTTCATCACTAGATACTCCACTGCCTAAATCGTGGAGGCTTTCTCAGTTTCTGGAATAAACCTTTATATGTGGGATTTGACTCTAGATGTGTACGAAGTCTTATTCCGATCAATATCGGGTAGATCTAGATACAGTTGTTTCCGACAATGTTTGAAAAAAAAAAGCAATCTAGTTCATCTCTCATAATCATCATATTATAATTATTATTACATGCGTCTGAGAAAGTAAGTCCAAAGACGCTTGGGGTGCTCTCGTGACCTAGATCTAGAGGTAAAGGTGTTGGCCTCTCATTCAAATTCAAAGGTCCTGGGTTCGAATTCGGGTAGCGACCGAAAAATGATGTTCTGTAAAATTGTCTCCTTTCACTTTCGTTCATGCTCTCTAGCAATTTTCTGTTGTCTGCTTTCGTCTCCTCGTTCTGCCCCCACCCCTCACCTCCTTTGCCCCCTCCCCTGGGCTCCTGACTCTTTCTGCAGCCTTTTTACTGCTAATCCTAGGCTCCTTCTTACTGCTGTCTTTTTGCCACAGTCCTGATCTTCTGGTAAAAAAGATCTACACCTAGCCTTCTCGGACAGGAGCGAAAAAGCTCGGAGGGCCCATGTGCAAGTTGCAAGATCCCTTGGTGGTTTAAAATCGATAAGAGTAGGCTTCGACCGCCTCTCGGGCAAAAATTTAAAATTTCCTACCAACTGAAAATATTAGGTGTGTCTCGTGCGCTCATGTGACCTTTTGCAGTTGCGAGCGCCGTAAAACATTTACCAAGAAGAAAAAAACGAAGCTTGGATAACAGTAACAAGACTGTGCAACTAGGTAGGCCCTACTTCTTGTCCACAGTGTCGCCATGGCCTACCGAGAAAGGGGGCTGCCCAGTTTGTCACAGGCCCAGTTTGTCAGTTGCGCCCACCGGAACATCGTTCAGTACAGCGTATTAATTCCTTACCTATATACCTATCGACTTTGGAGGACCTACGATCAGTGTGTTACTATAAAATAAATATTGTCCCTAGGTAAAGCACGTTACCCTGTTTACCTCCCTTGAATCAGGTGAGAAATGAGTACATGGCTATAGGCATTGAAAGAAATTGTCAGAATGCTGGTGTTCAGCGTCTAACAGGCAGCGGCATTGTATGCTCTCCAAAGGAGTTGAGAAGTTACGTGTATTTTTGAAGAAGAAGAAGAAGAAGAAGAAGAAGAAGAAGAAGAAGAAGAAGAAGAAGAAGAAGAAGAAGAAGAAGGCGAAGGAGGAGGAGGAGGAGGAGGAGGAGGAGGAGGAGGAGGAGGAGGAGGAGGAGGAGGAGGAGAAGAAGAAGAAGAGGAAGAAGAAGAAGAAGAAGAAGAAGAAGAAGAAGAAGAAGAAGAAGAAGAAGTGATGTTGGTTTGTTTTTATTTGTATGTTTCTGATTTTTTAAAACACGGGGTGCATGGATGCCGTCTTCAAACTGAGGCATGACGAGAAAGCAATAGAATAGGACCAATAAACAAACATCAGTCATATATGGGACCGCACAGTGGCAGAGAAACAGATCAAATCAGCAATGGAGAAATGCTATTAAATTACAGGCGCAGAACATGACCACGTCATATCAAATTCCTTCTTCCAACACGAAAGGAGTCAAGTTAAAACTTGGTACAAATGAAATGACATAAAGACAGCCTCTCAAATTGATTTTATCCTTGCCAAAGATCGAAACTGAGAAACACAAGAGACTCAAGAGAGATACCCAACTACATCATAGACACTGACCACAGACCAGTAATCATGACTATCGACACACCAAACATTAAAAGGCCAGAAGCAAGGAGACGACGAGAAGTCATGAATCTCATAAATATAAATGACGATACCAAAGATAAGATACATGAACGTATGAAAGATGTATTTCACAAATTGCCCAAACAACCGGGACACATTGAAGAGGAATGGGAAAACTTCAAAGCATGTGTGAACAGAGCATTAAAAGAAGAGTGTGGCACCACGAAAACAGAAAAGGAATGACCAAGTAAAGGAAGCCGTCCAACTGAAGAAAAGGGCATTTCAAAAAGTGGCAGAAATCAAAGATAGAGGAAGATTACATCCTATACAGAAAGGAACGCCGCCAAAAAACAAGGGTAGTAAAAGAAGCCAAGAACAGACCCTGGACAGTGGATGGAGAACAGCTGGTTAACAAAATGTAAAGAAGACCCCAGAGAGTTTTACAAGAGCGTTAAAAGCAGGAGAATGAGGGAGGGACCATTCAACTCAACTGAAATAGTCAAGGATGAGCTTGGAAATCCTATTTTCAGATTAAGGAAAGATGGAAACGCTATTTCCAAGAGCTGCTGAATCCTACAAGAGAAACAACGCCAAACAGCTTCTCGCCAAAAGAAACCACTCCGGAACCATCAATACTGCTGAGTGAAATCCAACATGTTATAAAGAAAAACCCTACAAACAAAGCGCCCGGCGTTGATAACATCACTGCAAAAGAGATCAAGCTATGCGGCCGTATCGGTGAACTGTGGCCAAGGAGGCTATTTAACCTGGCCTGGGCAACAAAAAACAATACCCGATGACTGGCAACGAGCTGTCATTGTACCTATTTGGATTTTTTTTAAAGGTAACAAAAGAGACTGTTGAACCTACAGAGGAATATCCCCTCTCAGCCACGTGGGTAAAATGTTTTCCAAGACACTGGAAATGAGAATGAGACCAATTGCAGAGACTCAACTCAGTGAATCCCAGTTTGGCTTCAGAAAAGGTAGGGGTGGGCTTCAGAAAAGGTAGGTACTGACACTATTTTTGCATTAAGACAGTTGTGTTAGACTGCCATTGCATATGACAGAGACTCAATATCGTCTTCATGGATCAGGAAAAGGCGTTCGACCGGGTAAATAGATGTCAACTTTGGGAAGTCTTAGAGGGATATGGTGTAACAGGACAATTGCTGGAGAACATCATATCACTTCATAAAAACAGCTTGTAGATCAGCAGAAGGACTATCGAACTGGTTCCCCTTCAGGTCTGGGGTGAGACAAGGGTGTGTTCCTTCTCCGCTTCTCTTCAACATTTACATGGATAAGATCACAAAGGCAGCAAAAGACAACATCCCTGAACTGAACGAGCTTCTATTTGCTGATGACCAGAGATTATTAAATACAGATGAAGAGGAATAACAAAAACACTAAGTGAGCAATGTAAACACCTGAACATGAAAACCCCCATCTCAAAAACAGAAGTAATGAAGGTCAGCAGAAACCCAGGGAAACTCAACATCCTTATTGACGGAACACAGTCCCAACAAGTAGAAGAATTAAAAGATTTGGGAAGGATCTTCACACCAAGATGGGCATATGAACAAAGAAATAGAAACAAGAACTATGAAGGCAAATGCAGTGACCTACCAGCTAGCACCCCTGCTCAGTCACAAGAACATCCCAACCGAAGTGAAATCCCAGTTCATCAATAGCATCTTCATACCAACATTAACATACCAGTGCCAAACATGGTCTCTAAAAAAGGCACAAGAAAGAAAAATCAATGCATACGAAATGAGCTGTCTCCGCAAAACCATTAACTTCACCAGAAGAGACCGCATATGAAACGAAACCATACGTCTACAAACTGGAATACCACCAGTTTAAAAAATTCATAGAGCATCAAAGAATCAAATAGTTTGGACATCTAATCAGAATGCCCCAGAAACAGCTAGCGGCTAGAGCTTACAACACCCGAAAATCTGGCTTCAAATCAAGAGGAATACCAAAAAAAGACCTGGCTGGGACGGGTTAAAAAGGTCATGGAACAACATAACATATCTATGCTATCACAAACGCTACACACCTAGCACAGGACCGAAACCTTCACCTCCCATCGACATCCTAAGGATACCAGAGGAAGGGGGGGGGGAGTAAGTAGTAAACAAACATCGTTTTCGTGGATCAAGACAGGACATTAGTAAAACATGTCTCAAATACTGAAACAACCCGCTCCGTAAAACTCTCTCTCTCTCTCTCTCTCTCTCTCTCTCTCTCTCTCTCTCTCTCTCTCTCTCTCTCTCTCTCTCTCTCTCTCTCTCTCTCTCTCTCTCTCTCTCTCTCTCTCTCTGACACATAATTATTTTTAGAAAAGAAAGTGAAAAGAAACACAGTTGACTATTGATAATGAATTCGACAATATTAAGCGGGCAATGTGTAAGACAAAATCTGTTTAGATCACGATTTCATGAGGCCAATACGATCTTAATCAATCGCGATTTTTTCGTCTTGCGTTGTTAGAAAATATAAACGGGAGACGTTTTTCCTTCATTATCGTCAAAAATGCGCGTCTCTGACAGTGTGCGGTTTGATAGTGTGTTTGTGTGTGTGTGTGTGGGGGGGGGGGGGGGGGGATTCAAAAACGCGCGGCTCTGATAGTTTCCTTTAAAGAATTCTCCCATTCGGGAATTAAACTCAGATCTTTAGCGTACGACAGCCAAGCCCCTGATCGCTATACCACAGACGGTGGTCCTTAGAAAGATGGTTTGAACAGAATTTGGTTTAATTCGAGTACATTTTATTATACAAATACAAAATTATTGTGATTTTTTTTATTGCACCGTTTTTAGATAGAACACTTCTAACTTGACCATTCATCTTTTCAGAGAGTGTTTGGAGGGCGCCGCTGGAAGGTCCTACTTCTTTACTTCCCTCTGTTGTTACTTTTCCCCAGCACTAAAGGATCATTATTGTTAGAGGATATTCAGTTGATTTATTTTGTATGTATGTTCGTCCACACATGTCATTCGTGTGTCATCAAGTATCTATGTTGCTCGTGTATTTACAGGTACCTGTGTCAAGCGTGACTTTGTATTGTTATTGAAATATAAGACATAAAAAATTCGAGACAAAGACCGTGAAAGTTATTTATACAAAGTCAAAATGACTAACATCAGATGTCCCGCACCACAGTGTGATGTTGCATGGCCCTCAACCACAGCCCCGGAAGTTCTCCTGAAACTCCTCGACATGCACGAGAGGACCGCTCACCCAGCCACCGCCCCTACGACAGCGCCCAAGGCCACAGGGGTCAAAGCGGAGAAGATGAAGCGCACAGTCGTCCCTGCATCTGAAACAAGCGAAGAATGGACATATTTTGCTCAGCGTTGATCAGAATATAAGCAAGCCAGACGACTCACTGGACATCATCTTCCAACTCCTTGAGTGCTGCGATGAGGCCCTCCGCAAGGACCTAACCACAACCTCACATCATTCGACGAGCCCACTCTCCTTGGCCACATAAAATCCCTGGCCGTCCGTCAAGAAAATGTCTTGGTGGCTGACTATAACTTCAACAAATGCGACAGGACAGAGATGAACCCGCAAGAACTTTCTCTGCACGCCTCAAAGGCCAAGCGAGTGTGTGTTAGTATAACATCTCGTGCAAGTGTGGAGCCCAACCGTCGTACAGTGATCGAATGGTCAGGGACACCCTCATCATTGGTTTTGCTGATGATGATATAAGCCTCGACGTTCTTGGCGAGGCCAATCAAGAGGTGTCCCTCGATGAAACTATCCGCTTTATTGAGGCCAAAGAAAGCGGAAAACGTTCTGCAGGAGGAATAAATCCTAACTCTACGGCCGTACATGTGGCAATTGATGCTGCAAGAAGTACATATAGGCAGCTGGAGAGAAGACGACTTCAAGGGCCACCTCGAGATAGAAGATCATATACTCAAACACAGCATGCAGCTACGGTGGCAAGGCAGGACATGGCAGTGGGAAGCAACAACGTATGAATCATTGCCCTGCCTTTAACCACACTTGTAATAACTTCAACCTCCAACACCACTTCGAAAGTGTATGCTGTAAACCCAGGCAGAGGCCTCATACCAATCAAAACAACTCTGCAATAGCAGTATTTGAGAGCCTTTGCCCCATTGAAACTGATAATGAACAATTGGTCGGCACTGTAACACAAGACAACCATGTTTTCGATTCCCTGAGTGACATGTGGGAAAAACGCGCATCTGCACCCCAACCGACCATCAACGTGGAGATTCAGGCCTTTCCAATAGACTCCAAAGCTTTAGGAATTGAACCCACTCTGTGTAACTCTTCTAGAACCACCACTGTACTGGCAGTCGCAGACACAGGTTGCCAGTCATGCCTTGCTGGTACTTCCTTCCTGAGTCAACTAGGTTTGAACACATCCCAGCTCGTCTATACCTCAATGAAAATGAAGCGCGCCAACCAGAATGCAATTAGAATCGAGGGTGCTTTAATCCTACCCATCCCTGGCCCGACACAATCTATGCAGCCGAAAACAACACGCCAGATTGTATACTTTTTACATTCGACAGACAAATTCTTCCTACCCATGGAGGCCTGTAGAGCCTTAGGCATTATACCCCATACATTCCCTTTCATTGAACCAGCCATGACAGATTCATCTGCGTTACACAGCGACACTGACAATGGCCTTGAGGAAGACTACTGTAACTGCCCTCCTCGTCAAACCCCACTCCTCTCCCCACTTCCATCCCCTTTCCAGCCACAGAGGAAAACAGGGGAAAACTAGAGCAATGGCTGTTAGACTACTACAGAAGTAGCACATTCAACATATGTGAGCACCAAAAGCAGCCCATGTCAGCCCCCCCCCCCCCCCCTCTGAGACTTATCATTGAGGACAATGCCGCACCTGTAGCACACCATACACCTTTCTCTGTACCTGTCCACTGGCAAAAACAGGTGAAAGCTGGCCTTGATCAGGATGTTCAGCTCGGCATTATTAAATCAGTTCCTATCGGAACCCCAGTTTCCTGGTGTCACCGGATGGTCGTATATGCCAAAAAATCTGGCAAACCTCCGCGGGCTGTGGACTTCCAAGCCATAAATCGCCATGCTTCGAGAGAAACACACCATACCCAATCTCTGTTTCATCAAGCCCTCACGGTCCCCGTAAATACTCGAAAGACCATATTTGATGCTTGGAATGGCTACCACAGCATTGCACTGGACCCCAAACACAGACACCTGATAACGTTCATCACACCCTGGGGTCGGTATAGGTATTGTGTCTGCCCTCAGGGATACATAGCTGCCGGTGACGCCTACACCAAACGTTTTGATGAAATTGTTAGCGACATTGACAACAAAACAGAAGTCATTGATGACACAATTATGTGGTCTCCGTCCATCCAGAAAAGCTTTTTCCATGCGGCAAAATGGTTGGACACATGTGGCCGGAATGGTATTGTCCTCAATCCATCAAAATTAGCATTTGCAAAAGACACTGTCAACTTCGCAGGCTTTGAAATCTCCCCTACAGCTGTTCGTCCATGCCCACAGGTTCTAGAGGCAATCAAGGGGTTCCCCAAGCCTCGCAACATCACTGACGTTAGAAGCTGGTTTGGTTTGGTAAACCAAGTAGCCTATGCTTTTGCATCTGCGGACAGAATGCAACCCTTCTGCAACCTCTTAAAACCAAACACACCCTTCAAATGGAATGAGTTTATGGTCAACCTCTTTGAAAAACCAAGGCCACCATACTTCAGGACATACAACGAGGAGTAGAAATATTTGACATATTTGACAAAAGAAGACCAACATGCCTCGCAACGGATTTCAGCAAGGGCGGCATTGCCTTCTGGCTTCCCCAAAAGCACTGCAAATGCACCCCAAGCAAGCCATTATGTTGCCGCTTAAGCTGGAAAGTCACATTAGTAGGCAGTCGCTTCATATCCTCGGCTGAATCAAGATATGTCCTCATTGAAGGAGAAGAACTGGCCGTAGTGGATGCCCTAGAAAAAAAATTCGTCATTTTGTCCTAGGTAGCCCCGACCTCATCATCACAGTCAATCACAAACCCCTACTTCAAGTGTCGGTGACAGAAGCTTAGAAGCCGTCCCCATCCCACGACTCAGAAATCTGAAAGAGAAAACATTGAAATACAGATTCCAAATTGCCCACATTCCAGTAATATGGCATATCTCTGCAGATGTTATCTCACGACACCCAGTTGGACCCGCTACTCGCCTTACCCAATCTGACGATGCAACCCCAGTCTCTATTGACAACCCTAACCTTCTGACCATGCCTCATAACTTCCTTATCGCTATCAGAGCACAACCAGATATCCTTACGCTGTTTTCCAGTGAAGAAGACTCTCCAGGAGGGATCAGTTCTATCACCTGGAATGATATCCATGTGGCCACCAACAGTGACAACTTGAAGGTCAAACTCATTGATCTGATTGAAAATGGATTTCCCGAGGCAAAGGACCACCTACCAACTGAACTAAAACCATATTACCAATACAGAGACAAACTAACCAGTTTTGATGGCGTGGCTCTATACAGTGACCGCATAATAATACCTCCCAACCTGCGCATCAACGTTCTCCAAGCGCTCCACTCCGCCCATCAAGGTATCTCCCAGATGTGCTCTCGGGCCGATGCCTCATTCTTCTAGCCGGGTATGACCTCGTCAATCAGTGAAATGCGTATGCGTTGCTCTCCCTGCAACCGTATAGCCCCGTCACAACCAAGCGCTCCACCCACCCCACCTATACAACCGCAATACCCTTTTCAGTGCATATGTGCTGACTTCTTCCACTATGCCTGACACAGCTACTTGGTGATCGTGGACAGGTACAGCAACTGGCCCATCGTGGAAAGGGCATATGGTGAATCCAAAGGTCTCGTATCCAGCCCTAGGCGCACATTCACGACATTCGGTATCAGTGATAAACTCTCCTCTGATGGTGGCCCGGAGTTTCTGTCTACAGCCACATCAACATTTTTACGTAACTGGGGAGTTCACCACCGCCTTTCATCCGTCACATTTCCGCTCAACAATAGCAGGACTGAGATAGGCGTGAAGACCATAAAAAAGATGATTATGGATAACACCGGCCGTGATGGCTGCCTCAATACTGACTCGTTTCAACTTGCCATTTTTCAGTATCGCAACACACCTGACAGAGGCACATGGTTGTTCCCAGCAAAGTGCATCTTTGGGCGACCGATCCGTGATTTCATACCAATCCATCCCGAGAAGTACTTGCCCCACACAACCTTGCAAGAAACCTTATCCAACAGAGAAGAGGTTCCCAGGAATCGCCATATGCGGATTGCTGAAAGACTGTCGGCTCACACCCGCGTCTAATCCCCTCTAGCGGTTGGAGACTGTGTTCGTATACAAAACCAAACTGGGCCCCACCCAACCAAGTAGGACAAAACCGGACTTATCATTGACGTTCGTCAATTCGACCAGTACGTGGTAAGAGTAGACGGATCAGGCAGAGTGACATTGCGCAACAGGAAATTGCTCCGTCATTATGTAACAGTGATTGCCAGATCCCTACTGGCCTCATTACCCTCACCTACAGTCATGGTGACAAAGAACATACCCACATGCCCGGAACCAGTCAACGTTCCAGAGGCGGCACAGCCTAGACTTTCACCTGATAATAGTTCCCAACCGCGGGATGACACCCTCACTGACAGTCCAGTAGGTGACCCAGAACCCATTGACATAACCAAGACACCAACCGTAGAAGCGGACAGATCTCCACCCATGAAGACAACCCGCATGCCCGTGCTTTGAGAGCTCAACAGTCCTACAAAAAGCCCGGACTGAAAGAGAGTCTACTACTTGACAAACGTTTAAGAGACAAATAACTTTGACACTCTGTTTTATTAGAGCACATTTTGTGACTATTGACAGTGATTCCTCGGTTACGCTCTGGTTTAGATAGCTTAATTTGTTCACTTTTTACTATTTTGTTAAGTTTGTAGTTGTAGTCCAATTGGGAGCCTTCCCTTTACAAAATTCACTTAGTCCTCAGCCTTTTTGTGTGTAACATGTAACACATATACCCTCCAAAGGCTGGGGGACATAGAGGATATTCAGTTGATTTGTGTTGTATGTAAGTTCGTCCACACCTGTTATTCGTGTGTCCTCAAGTATCTATGTTGTCGTGTATTCACAGGTACCTGTGTCAAGCGTGACTTTGTATTGTTATTGAAATAAAAGACTTTGTATTGTTATTGAAATAAAAGAAAATAATAAATTCGAAACAAAGACTGTGAAAGTTATTTAATTGTGTCGACATGCATTTCCTTTACTCAAACTAATCTTTTCTGGCTATAGTTCCTTTCAGAAATACTCCGCTTCTAATCTCTTGGCCCACACACTAGGCTATCTTAGATAATGCCACGTAACTCGGAAGAACGGCTGCAGCATTGGAATTGAAGGCCGGTTACGTCCGCAGTGAATCTGGGTGAGGTGAAGTAAAAAAGGATTAATGCCAAAAGCGACGACCGACAAGTTAAATGCGCTAAAAGGCCGAAAGGGGTGCTGGAGCATTCTCGATGTGTAGAATCGATTGTATAGTGTGTAGTTTTTGTATCAGACGACTTTTATCGTCTAGTCTATTGTGTGTTTGTGTGCATGTGCTTGTGTGTGTGTGTGTGAGTGTGTGTGTGTGTGTGAGAGAGAGAGCGTGTATGTGTGTCTGTGTGTTTATGTATGTGCGTGTGCGTGCGTGTGTATATATGTTTAGCGTCAAAGAGGACATGGTTACATCATGTGAATAAAAAGTGGATACAGATTTTTCATAAGAATAAAGATAAACGTGTACCTCCAAGATTTCCAAAATTTCTTAAATGTATCAGTAAAGTGGCGTCCGCACTTTTTGTTTCACATAAATTCCCGCCAAACATAAATTTTCACTAAAGTAGGCAAAGTTTACATCACCTTATCAGCAATGATAAATTTTCCTTCCAGATTATTTTTTTTCTCATTTAATGAAATTCCACAAGGACAGAATTCTACATTTTCTGTACTAACATCCAGATTTCACTCACTCTTACACACACACACACACACACACACACACACACACACACACACACACACACA
>NW_004797336.1:216811-218525 GCF_000002075.1 Aplysia californica | reverse complement strand
ACACACATACATACAAACGCACGCACGCACGCACGCACGCACACACACACACACACACACACACACACACACACATACACACAATATTCTCTCTTTCTCAACACAAGTGCACTTTAAAAAGCAAATAATTACAATAAGCAGTTGTGCGCTTTTTTTCCTCTTTTTTTCCCAAGTGTTTCCAAGAAAATGGGAAAAAAGGTTGTGTGCGCGAAAACGGGATGCGAGTATACCTCTGTAATTTATATCACCAGCTTGCCGAGATCCCTGCCCGTTACATGTAGGCCTAGGCCTTCTCAGTACTGGCATGTTGTTCTTGCTTCTGATGGGCTTATTGTACAGATCCTCCTACCTAGCCCCCCAACCAAGGTCGCAATGCCTGTATTTTGGAGTCCGTCTGATGGGTAGTGTTTGTTTTCGCTTTTTTTTTTTTTAAGTGTGTCCAACCCACGTCCACTTTCTCTGTCTGATCTCTATATAATATATTTTCTTTTGATTTGTTTGCTCTCATAGTTGTTCATTTGTAATGGTTATCAGGTCAGCGAATTAAAATAATACAGAATACAGTTTTTCTAAAACAGCTGTTGGCAAATGCCCGAAACTTTTCAAATTTTTGTCTCGGAAACGTCCAAAATGGTTCTTATCCATAAAGCCTAGAGAGTAGAGTAGAACACTTGATCTGACATTGGTGTTGAAAACCCTTGTCTTGGTTTTTCTTGAAATTTTCTGTTGATTTATTTGCTCTCGTGGTTGTTCATATGTTGTTTTGTCAAGCTAATTAATGTTTTTCTATAGCAGCTGTTGATTAAACTTAAAGCCTATAGCTTTTTAGAAGTTTGTTTTTTAAGTTTCCATGTTTCTGATCCATACATTGGAGCTTATTTATACTTCTGATTCAGGTGTTGAAAATCCATGTCTTGGTTTTCCCCCCTCTTCGTGTAATTTCTGACATCAAGTATGTAGGCCTAATGTACATGTTATTATACAGAAGTGCAAGCACAAACTTATTAAGATTTTTATAAAGTATAATATCTAGAATGAACCCTTCTAAATTGACCTCTCATCTTTTATGTTTATGGTTGAAACCTATACGTTCTTATACTATCTCTCTGACCGTCTAGGTTGAAACATTTCGCTTCTACCCTCTTGGCCTAGTTCTTGGCCCACGCATCCTGGGTCAAGGATAAAAATAGAGCAAACCCTTGAGCCAGAGACCGTAGCCTTGAGCAATGCTAGCCTTGAGCAATGCCCGTGAGTAAAGATTCTCTGCCCGTGAGTGGCCCTCGGATGACCAATCAGACGCTTCTTTGGTGGGTTTACCCCCAAGGAGTTTAGAACTAAACTGTAAACTCCTTGGTTTACCCCACAATAACAACACTCAGGCGAGGAAACATTCAGCCTTAATGAGCAGATTCCTGGTAGATGTCTCCCTGATCCGGTTTAAAAGCAGGACTAATGTTATCTGGTTTTTCTTTAAGGTCCGGTTTAAAAATGAATAAAACTGGCTGTTCCTTACCAAGGTTCCCGAACATCTGAAGGCTGGTGCAGGGCACACACAGATTCTGAGAGAGGAGAGCGACCACTACCCGCAGTAGTCGTCCCAGTACAGTACAATTTTTTGGTGAGTCTGTCTGTCTGTCTGCCTGTCTGTCTGTCTGTCTGTCTGTCTGTCTGTCTGTCTGTCTGTCCGTCTGTCTGTCTGCCTGTCTGCCTCTCT
>NW_004797336.1:201245-215960 GCF_000002075.1 Aplysia californica | reverse complement strand
GTCCTCCCTCATATATATTGGGTTACAATCAGAACCCCGATTATGAATCTAACTTAACACTATTATTACTGTTTACACTTATTGTTCATTTACAGGGTGATAAAAACAAAACAAAAATTGTACAACTTTTTTTGTTAATATTTACCTCCACACTGAAGTTTTGCGTTTCAAATTCGTACACAACATTTGAAAGTCAAATGGAATTTGTTTGATATTCATTTTAGATAAATCCACAGAATAGTTTTGTTCTTCATAAAGCGCGCAAAAAAACCCAACCCGTTTTCAGCTATATTTCCCCATTTTTTGTAGCAAGACGCAATGTTTCGCATTTGGCCTAAAACTAACATTCCAACGATGGCGCCACGTATATTGCAAGAGTCTAACAGGCCAACAGAAGTTTGCAGATAGTTTTTCTCGAGTTTCTTACACCTGCTGGTATCATGGTTCAGATTAGTATAGAGCAGAGAGCTTTTTGTATTGAACATAATTTCCTCACCACCAACTCATTTGGTAAGTTTCGCACAAGATACGGAAATACTGTTAAAGTGCCCTTAAGGCCCTGATCTCTGATGTCAGGGGTGGAAATGGTCCATCAGTTATAAGGACCTGTAGAGAATCAGAACTAAAAATTCCCTGACAAAGCGACCAATTCAGGTAAAACACACACTGTTCGCACCCATTTAAACTAGTGCTGGGCGGCTAGGTTCCCAATTATTGAAAGCTAGGAATCGTAGGAATCGACTCCGATCCCAATTACTTACTTTCTATTGATGTGATTCCTTCCGGTGGTTACCTGGTTAGCCCCGAACATCTTCAGGATTTAGGACAACCTTGATTTCGGAACACTGTGAGGCACCAACTTTTTAAAATAAATAATAAATTCTAAAAAATGTAACCACTGGTTTACATAAAAAGGAGTCGGAACTTTTCATCCGTAGCTAATCGTGGGAATCGGTTCCAGAATCGAGTCTTCGCCCAGCTCTAATTTAAACGTCACCAGGGTGCAGAATTCAGTCGATGAGCCCCATAAGACGTGCTGTCCGAGACGATATCTGCAACAATGACTTTCCTACATCTCAACAGTCCGCATTCTCAAGGCAGATCTTCTCATCTGCGACTGCGTACCATTTTCCCGTTCGCGAAGCTATCAGAGGGTAGCAATGTGTTCATGATTCCTCGATCGTCTTGGAAAGCGTGAACATTTCCTCTTTGACATCTTGTTCCTTGGCAAATCCCATATATTCACCCTTCCACAAATGCTGTATATTTAGGCAACCTCACCCCCCTCCCCCCCTCCCTAATTGTCTTTAGAAACAGCTCCATACTGTAAGGTGTACAGTGTGTGGCTTCGAGTACTCACGGCTGAGTGGATCCTTGTGTTTGGCCACCACTGACTGAGCATTACGAACGACGCTTTGAAATGTGTCGAGCCCCGCGGTCGAGCCCAAACGAGGACATATCAGACAATTGGTTCTCGGAATTCAAGAATTAAAAATAAAGTTGTTTTTAAAAAAATCTCTTTAGGAGAAAAGAAATATTGTTTAGAGATTGCAAGGATGGAAAGATTTTAAAAACAAGGGAAAGGGAAAAAAACGAACCGTTCGGTTCATGACATTCCTTACGAGATCTTTGAAATTGGTGTACTTTGCATTTATAATTTATAGGCGGTTTTTATAAACGCCATTTCCGTTTTCGAATACATGTATAAGTTTCTTCTTCGTAAATTTTATGCCAATCAAATTCCTTTTGAATGAATTATACCTGTTCCAAATTACAACATACTAGATCTAGTACAAATTTTGTGCGGGATATTTCGAAAACAAATTGAACAGATTGTTTTGGATCACCCTGTACATAATGCATGTGACTGCGAGCTTGTTTGTGCAACGTTTATGTGCACAGATGTGTGTGAAGGAGAGGATGTGTGATAAAGTGTGTGTGTTGTGTGTCTGTATGTGTGTGTGTATTTGTTTGTTTGTTTGTTTGTGCGCGTGCATGCATGCGTGCGTGCGTGCGTGCCTGTGTATAGGTACTTGTGTGTGTATGTATGTGTGTGTGTGTGTGTGTGTGTGTGTGTGAGAGAGAGAGAGAGAGAGAGAGAGAGAGAGAGAGAGAGAGAGAGAGAGAGAGAGAGAGAGAGAGAGAGAGAGAGAGTGGTGTGTGGTGAAACACCAAACCAAAGTGCAAGGATCAGGACAATAAAGATTATCTTATCTGATCTTACGTACAGTTAGTTGAATCTTCAGAGCAGTCGTAGTCGGTTCGGGTCTGGTGTAGTGGTTATACGGCGTGCCCATTGGGAGATCGGGTCTGGTCGGGGCGTTTTGCTAGCCAGATTGAGGGCGCAAAGAGGGTATCGTGGCACAAGCCAATCGCGCCCGACGCGCCAACTCAAAAACAAACGCGTTTGTAGTTGGCGACGAGTGGGGCGATCGCCCTTGTCACACACGACCCCATCCGCAGCGGGCACCCCATTTATTAACGCTTCACAGTCGCATACAGATTTAAACACGATGAGTAGGCCTACTTTAGTCTTCTGCTGGGACGTGTAGCTCTCTCTGTGTGGGATGGTCCCGACTTCTTCTTCTACCTCTTAATATCATTGGGACCGTGCACTGTCATGGCAACCGTTCTTTGCTCTCTATAAAAATTCGCTGGGATCGTGTGCACCACGGGCGTATAAATGGAGCGCAAAACAACAGTCTCGTCCGTCATTCATACTATAAATATATATGTGTGTGTGTGTGTGTGTGTGTGTGTGTGTGTGTGTGTGTGTGTGTGTGTGTGTGTGTGTGTGTGTGTGTGTGTGTGTATTTATAGGTGAGTGCCCTTAATTTCATTCTAGAAAGTCAAAGGGTACGCCCCGCGGTGAACCTTGAGTGTACAATTATAAAACAAGTCTATATGAATAGACCAGCCACTCAGTGTCCCTTTGGCTTCCCTCACTTAACGGTATTCTAATTGGCAACTTAAAAACATATTATTATCGTATCAACCGCTGCTACTTACTAGTGTTGTTGCTTTTTCTTTTCTTTTTCTCTCTCTCTCTCTTTGGGGTTGAGGTCTTTTCCCGAAGATATCAAGAAAGAGTACATGCTAGCCCTTTTTATTCAACAATATCTAGTTGATGCAAATCAATTAGGGTAAAACATCTGTCCTTTTACACGAGTGATAGAAAGAAAAGTTTCACTAAACGAAAAATTGGTGAAGATTTCTTTAAACGTGAATTCAAGAAGGCCGCTTTTCCATGTCATTTTTTAAACCCTTGTCGTTGCCCGGCTTGGCCTTCACACAATGGTGCACATAGACTTGTCATGAATAAAGAACTCAAACCACATAAATACTCATATACTGGTTCCTTGAATAAATTGTTTTAAAAAAAATTAGAGTAAGGAGAAGCACGTCGACACGATATTGGTCATTTAGTCGTGGGAAAAAATAAGAGAAATAAAACAGACAGAGACAGAAACAACAGAGGGGAAAGTAAAGACGTAGGACCTACCAGTGGCACCCTCCAACCACCTGCTTGAACAAATAATCCGAACCTCATAAATACATGAATGAATAATATGATCACATACAATAGAAATATATTACATGAATGAATAACGTGAATCACATACAAAAGAAATATATTACATGAATGAATAACGTGAATCACATACAAAAGAAATATGTTACATGAATGAATAATATGAATCACATTCACATAGGCACGTTCCATGAAATAAAGAACACGGGCCAAATAATTCTCATAGACTGGTTCCTTGAATGGATAATATGAACCATATATTATATATATTATATATACACGTTGAATGAATAATATGAATAACACACAATAGAAATACATATGTTCTTTAAATGAATAACATGAATAACATACACATAGAAAGATACGTTCCGTGAATAAAGAACATGAACCCCAGTTACACGTAAATTCACTCTTGGAATAAAGAACAACAGCTTCGTTTTTACGCCTGGTCCTCTTCCTAAACTTCTAACACTTTTCTGAACCTTGTAGAAACAACAACAACAACAACAACAACAACAACAACAACAACAACAACAACAACAACCAATGCAGACAATAAATAAATAGTAAACCTCCATGTTCTTTTCTCTTTTGCAGGTTCGTCATATTAAACTAAAAAAAAAAAAACACCACAAAAAAACAACAACCAACAGCTCCACTTTAATTTCCCACAAAGTCAACAGCAACAAGCATTGCAGGACGACCGTGGGCCAGGCCAGGCAGAAGCAGACACGAACCATGGCGGTCATCGCTAGATGTGCATGTTTGATGTTCCTGCTGTTCGCTTCCAGCGTTCATGGAGGATGTAGGAGAGACAACTGGTGGGGAAGCTTCGACAGGGAAGGTTTGTCCAAATGCAGCAATACGGGCAATGAATACGTCAAAGGTTTCTATAGGAATGATAGACGCAACCCCGATCAAATTTATTTGCTAGAGGAGGCGGTCTGCTGTACCGCCCCAAGTCCATACAGAGGAGACCACACACAGATCTTTTACGCCAATTGGTGGGGCAGTTTTGATCTTAACAATAACTGGAATAACTGCCCTGCTGGATACTTCTTACAGGGATTCTACAGGACAAACGGACATAGACTTGGAAATATAGAAGAAGGCCGTTGTATGAAGCCAGCATCACATCCATACCATTATGGCCACTGTTACGATAAAGATATAGCAGCGTCATTTGACAACAAAGGAGTCAGTGAATGCGACAACGACTACTTCGTCACCGGTCTCTATCGTGGAGGTTGTGATCAATTATTATGCATCGAGAAAATGAAGTGCTGCAAAATGGCACCCCGGCCGGATACAATCAATTCTCTGTCAAAAGCTAAGATTAGAGTTATGGACAAAACAATGTCTGACATTGCCACCCTGGCTCACTATCTGGGCTACGGCTGGTGCGCAAGTTGCCGTGCTCCTTATGTCGGTGAAGATTTTCGTCGACAAGGCGACACTTGGCACGCCGACACAAGAGGACCTTGTTCCGGGTATATGAACAATCAACGTCTAAGTATGAACTACGGACATTGGAAATTCTCCATCAAAAGTATGACTTTCGGCACCCCAGTGCTACAAAGTTTGCAGCCGGAGACAATGGACACTGGTGTCGTGGACAATGGGTTTCCCTACGATGCCACGCATGTCATAACGCGCTCTACTGACGTCACTCGTAGCGTAACCCACACTGTGACCTCGGATTGGCGGCGATCACAGGAGCTGGGCGTCACTTTTGGTTACACCCCTGGCCTGGTGGGAGGTGTCTCCGCCAGCGCCGACTACAGATTCGCGTACGAGACGTCTTCCTCCACGTCCGATTCCTCTGGCCAGTCACAGACAGAGTCGTTCCGAGTGGAGGAGTCCGTCACAGTACCCGCCTACAACGCTGCTAATTTTACGCTCACTATATCCAAAACTCGAAGAACTTTGCCTTACACAGCAAAAATCCTAATTCACTTTTCCACAGAGCTCAGAGGGTTCTTGAGATGGGGAGGAGGCCCCGGTGGAAGATTAACAAATTATCATTACCAACACACAGGCAGTGGGAGCCGACCAACAGTTAATTACAGGTTTGGAGATGCCAGTGTACCCTTTTACGAAGCCGTGAAGGAGCAGAGCGACTCTATCCAGCGCCCGTGGTTGTGGGCAAACATGAAACAACGGTATGGTTCCGCACAGAACTTGATAAACAGCCTCGCCCGGGAGGGACGCTATGAGTTTACACTAACAGGCAAGTTTGACGAAGTGGCTGGTAAAGACATACGGATAGAATGGGGAGACATGTATCCTATGCCGGGAAGACATAGGAGGTCTGCGCGAGCGCACGCCGCAGTCTCTGCCAGTGTCAGTGGCACGGCTCCCCACAATGTGGTCATCCACGACGCCGAGGTTGAGGTCAAGAAAGTAGTAGCGACCGAGAAACCTGGAGATCCGCCCAGTGAGTTCCCGCCACCTCCAGTAGTCGCACTCGACCCTGACTCAGTTATTGACCTTCCCAAGGACATCCCATCGGACTAATTTGTTCAGTTTTTAGTTCTAGTAAGCCCGTTACGGCATTTGCATCGCAAACAGGTCGTGTGCCAAAGATTAGATGTGTTGCTAAAGATTGACATATGTATGAAAGAGAAAGGAAAGATAAGAGAGATGTTTGAAAAGAAAGAAGGAGCAAACCACACCAGAGCACCCATAATATGATATTGTGTAGTGATGACAAATTATAATTATTGTATCATGTTTTTATGTATCCAGGCCATTGTAAATCGAATCTCCTTGCTGGGATCAACAAAAATTATTAAAAATATAATGTCATACAATATGAAACCTGCATTTCTTCACCCTCTGAAAACTGTTCGGATCCACAGACCGACCAATGTTACAAGGGATAACGGGGACGAGGATCGGAACAAGTCGACAAAATCTGAATTTTTCCCCTCCCAAATTTGTTTTTACACCCACATGGACACAATTTAGGTGATGCAGGATGTGGGCTTTTTGTCTACCACCAGGGCTCACCCAGGCCGAAAGGGGAATTACATCCCAACAGAAAGACCGAGACGCTCGATAAGCCCCCCCCCCCACACACACACAGACTCGCACACTCACACACACAGGTATCCGACTCGGGTGTCCTGCGTGCGGCGGCAAAGCGCACCACATAGATTCTACGCCGGCACAGGACACTCGTCACACTCTGCATTGTTTCAAGAATACATTGTACTGATGAGTGGGCTCTCGTGGTCTAGAGGTACGATGTTCGCCTCTAATTCTCATTCCATAGGTCCCGAGTTCGAAACCTGACAGTGACGGAAAATTTACTTCTCTAAATTGTTCTTCTTTCGTCTCCTTTCCTGTGCTCTAACTTCTAACTAGAGCTAATCTAACCATGTTCTATTGTTTGCATTCGTCTCTACTTTCCACCAAACTTTAATGTGTAAGCGTCTCACTAGGCGAGTCCGCCGTCATTTAAAAACAATAAAGTACTGTCGAACCTGCCTTTTATGGAAACCTGTGAAAGACGGAAACTTGTACGGAATCCCCCCCCCCCCCAAAAAAAAATTAAAAATCCCCCTTGATAAATTCCTCTATAATTGCCTTTGAAAAACGGAAACTTGTCTAACGCGGAGGGAAAGAGAAATTCCTTCTCTTCGGAGGGTTTTTACCTACCTGTTTAAGACGGAACATGCTTGGCTCCCTGATTTGAAACAAAGCTTTCAAGTTTGGTTCTACCGGCTGCATCTTTACGCTGATGCCGATGCCGCTAGGACAAGGAGTGCAATTTGGGGGTAGATGTTATCCTAAGGCTATACAGTACAGAGTACGTTCTTTCTCTGCGTCAGATGTTACTCGATCCATGTGAGTATTGTGAGGGCCCTTAGCGGTGCAGAAGGTCCAGGGAGGTTGGTGTGGGTGTGAAATCTCACCAGTGCCTGTGAAAGTGCTCGAGTGGCGCCTCAGCACGGAAACTTTCATGGGAAGTCAAAGGTCGGAGGTGTGAAATAAGTTTGACCAATGCCTGCCTCCCTGATCGTACGGCCAGCCGAGAAAGGGGTTCCTCGTATCGTTGTTACATGATGCACGGGAGGGGTGGCATAGGTTGACTGTGTTAGTTACACCGATGGGTGAACATGGGGCTACGGTTGAGGGTTTCTGTTATGGTCAAACAGTGGTCTTATTAAATGCAAGCACTGGTGGCAGTGGAGAAGTAGGACTGACGCATACCGTTATAACAAATTGATAGCACTTGAGAGGTGTGAAGTTTTGACCATTGCTTGCCGACCAGACAAGCGAATTTTGATCCCACTGGCTGGGTCTCTGACACCCCCCCCCCCTTTTTTTTCCACACACACACACCTTCCATCTCCCCCTAAATTCCCCTTGCTAAGACGGCAAATGTCTAAAACGGATTTTTTTCCTGGCTTCCTTGCGATTCCGTCTTATACAGGTACGACTCCAGGGCAGTTAAAAAAAAAAAGTTTTACAGAGAGCAAATAAAGTTGGGTGTTGTTACAAAGAAAACAACATTTGCTTCTAAAGATAATAATAAAATTATTATCAAAATTGTGTTCTTCAAATATGGGACGTTTGCAAAGTTTCTTTTCTTGGTAACAACATTCAGCTTTTCGGCTTTTTAGGTAAAAGTATAAAAACAGCATAATATACTGTATTCTTACAAATGACCGCATGAGTGAAGAGAAGCCCCGCAAGCCTAAACTACAGAACACATGGTAAACTCGAAACTGTCCAGGGCGGCCACCCATTGTTGAGGAGAAAATGGTGTAGTAGTTTTAGACAGGTGGGTGTCTTAGGCAATGTTATGTGTCTAATAATACAATTCAAATAACGCAAGGAATAAACAATGGGAAGTGGTCGTAGGTACAGGTGATTGTCTTGGACAGGTGGCTGCTAGAGCAGGTTCGACAGTACATCAACAAGTCTATGGTAGGGCTTTAGCGTGTGCCCCGTTAGCAGGTCATTCTGACCTCTCAACATGTCACGTGGTTGTTGTTTGGTCGGCTTTCGGGTTTGTTTGTTTTTTAGTAAGAGTTGTAGGGCACTTGAAACACAATAAGGTCATATAACAAATTAAAATATCATGTACAAAAGTGCCGAAGAGTAGAGTTACAGGTGTTACAATAGAAACAAACACCAAACAGGTGTTACAATAGAAACAAACACCAAACAGGTGTTACAATAGAAACAAACACCAAAAAGAGGAGAGATCAGGACGATATGCTTGATAGGAAAGAAGGAGTAAATCACACCAAAGCATCCGCCAACCACTACCACCCGCTTTGGTTAGCTGTATACACAAATCTGATCAAACAATAATATTGATCCTGGAACCCCCCCCCCCCCCCCCCCCCCCCACTTTTTCCAGGGTGGATCAGTGACACTATCTGTGGACGATGTATCCCTCTCAGCCTGGGTTGGCCCTGGCAGGCAGGGTCGAACTCCGCCTCCTAATGATTTAAATAGTGTCAGTAGGGCCAATAAAAACATGTTGATTGAAGTAGTCCACAATAGAAACTGATTAGTTTTGTTCTTTACCCACAAATAAACAATTTGGTGGGTTTTTTTCAGTAAGAGTTTTGACGGCGTTTGCAACACAATTGGATCATTTAAGTGCTTAATATTCTAGAGGTGTTACAAAAGAGTAACAAAGCACAGAAAAAAGAGGGAAGATAAAGACGATGTAGATGTTCGATAGGAAAGAAGGAGAAAACAGCACCAGAGCACCCGCCAACCACCTGCATAAACAATTTGTTTGAGGGAAAAAAAACTATCTGCGAATGCACCAAACCAAAACAACCATCATCAGCCCCCCCCCCCCCCCACACACACATATTATATTATCTTGTATCCACATAAACACACACACACACACACATGCATGCACGCACAAACACACTACACAGAGATGCAAACACTGATGTATGTCACTTTAATTAATAAAAATGCTCACATGAAATGGATAACCAAAGCTTTCTCTTTCATTGCTGTGGTAATGGTAAATAATGTAAGTTGACCATCCTGAGCCTAAAAATGTAAAGGAAACACCATAAAAACAATTACATTTACATAGATATATATACCTATATAATAATAATAAAAAGAAGAAGAAGAAGAAGAAGAAGAAGAAGAAGAAGAAGAAGAAGAAGAAGAAGAAGAAGAAGAATTATCATTATAATAATTAACATATTAATACTAATAGCAAAAATAAGCATTAATCTATAGGTGTCACTTAGTACCCACACTAGACTAAAACATCCTTTGAAATAAAAGATCTGTCTCTCTCTGAAGAAGAAATGTTACAAGGGCTAGACACACTTTATGGATGCGTATAATACAAAAATAGGGGTAATCTGTTAAGTACTATAATCCGCTCACTTTCTCATGCCTACAGCTTCTTGCAATTAAAAAAAAAAAATCTTTCTGCTTTATTGCCCTGCTTTTTTGCATACGAGTCTTTTATTTTGAATTACCTTAAGATTTTCATGTCTTTTAATAAAATCTTTATTCTAGACGATTTATTCAGTGACAAACTTTTGAATCACATTTTTGGGGGTTCAAGATTATGGAAAAGGCTTCCTGCGCGGAGTAAAAAAATTGTGTGAGCGCCAGTATGAAGTCGTCATTGTTGTGAACTTCAATAGCGTAACCATTCTAAATTGTGCACATTTAATTAAGCAAGCTCACCTCAACCAATATAAACAAAGAAACGAAATCTACGACACGTTCGATTTTCGCGCAAGACAAAAGAAGGAGCATTTCAAACCCCATACGTGCAAATTCCCAGTACATTTAGTCAAAAGGTGACTGATGATATAGACAGCAGGCAGTGCAAAGGTGGGCACAAGAAAGTGAAAAGGGCTATAGCATCTAAATGGAACACTTGTACTGTAGATCAGGGGGTACCTGAGGTCAACAGGTCAACGGGGCACGAGTCCCGACACCATGCACGACTATGGCAGACAGAGAGCACAGGGAGAGCCAGGCCAAGCAATACACCACAGACAGAGGGACATTACGCTATTTCTGTCTATCTCTATCTATAATTTCTATCTGTCTTTTCTTTCTGTCTGTGTATACTCATACACTTGACTACAATACAAACAACCTTTCCAAAAATATCAGATCCACTGGTATAGACGACGACACCCCCCCCCCCCCCCCCGTATGCGCGACATACTACAGCCCAGTTCGGTCTAATCTAACAAAGGGGAAGTAGTGAGAAAATGACCAATAGGATTAAGTTCTTAAAGTTAAAGGTACGACAATGTATTTGATACCCAACTAGTACTTGATTTAACGTATACATGTATTGAGCCGCCGTTGTATGTTCACCCCGTATTATCAGCGAGATCTACACAAAAAGGGCCAGTTTTGGAGCCAAAGTATACTCCTAAATTATTATACGTGAGGTTGTGTTTCAGGCGAGTATATAAAGTATCTTGGCAACATAGTAAAGAGTTCCCATCTCAGACTATAATAAATCTTCTTAATTAATCTTCTTGTACTTATTCTCGGCCCTCAATCAAACCCTCCTCGCCCCTTTTCCCTTTCCTCTACTCATCCCTCCACACAAACGAGAAAATTGATGAAGTGTGCTGGTTCAGCCTTGCCATTTAGGGTTCACCCAGGATGGAAGGGGCACATCCAGGCTCAGAGATACAAGATTTTCCTCTGCACGAAATATCTGCCCCACTATGAAATCAAACGCATGTCCTTCGCAAGCAAGGCAAAGACCATAAGTTCCACACCACACGTGGACGTACATTAGTACAAATGTGGTAAACTAGAACATTTGAGGTTGGTTTCAGAGAATGTGATATCGACACTCAAAACACATGTATCCTCATTTAGCTCCCTAAAAAAGAAAGACAACAGACAGCAGAATAACTAGTTAAACGGGAAAGGTGTAAGACCCATGAATGACACCCTTCAACCTCCCGTGGTGTATAGCAGCTCTTGGTCCTCCCAGTCCCCACCATATTTGTACACATAATTGATATACTATGGCACAGATGCAGGTAGCAATGTGAAAGAAGACAAAAACCAAATTTTAAAAATAAATATAAACAAAATCAAACGCAGAAAAGAATTTGATAAAACAAATAATGACATTAAAAAAATGTTTTCAACAAAATAAAAAACAAAACATCCTGACAATATCCAATATAAAATACGAATAAGAACTTTATACAATGCTTTTCTTATGAACAAATATGAATAATTATTCAGGTACATGAACAATTTGAGAGGAAAAAAAATGACAACGCAACATGATGAGGTATGAGCGCATTCTGTACAGCCCTGTCTCTCTGCCACAATCAACACAGGGACAAAGGGGGAAGGGTCGGAGGGGGGATTACTATGGGACATGATATTATCTGCATGTGTAGAGTTCCCTGAACAACGCCTTATAGGTATATATGTAAAAGAGCAAAGTCTTGTTATGCTGAGGGAGGGGGGGGGGGATATAAAGTTTTGACTGAGGTAGCTGGAGCAGACAAATGCAAGACGTGCAGAGCCCAGTGTTTTCAGTTGACAGACATAGTAATAAAACACCTAGCACAGACTGGTGCGTGTGGAGGCACAGGAAATCTTGTTGGAAGTCCCACCATGTCTTCATATCAAGACAAGTGGGTAAGAGTTCAAACTGCAAAACATCATTTTCTCAAAAGCAAAGTACGCCATTCTGTGTAGCAGGAACCTTTATAAATTTTTACGTACAATGAGATTTCAACAAGAAACAATGGGAAATGTTCAGATACAGCTGAATAGTGGTACTGTTCCAGTATCAAGAGAAGGGTTTTTCCTGCGCCACCAACATATTAATTCTATCAACGTACTCCTGTAAAGACAATGGAGTGAAGTATACATCTACGACAATATAAATATTTCTATTATCACATTAGAACTGGATGACACAACCTACAACCACTGGTGAAAGTCAAACTGAGCAAATTGTCTTAAACACATTTTTTGATGATTGATTGTAAATGATGTACGCTCTCATCAACACATTTTAGGTTACCTACAAGGCGATATGCTTATTACTAACCGTTGTTGCAGCATTGTAGCAGACATACCAAGACACTCAATAAAACAAAACTCCCCACTTTGGAATCAAATTCATGTCTTCTACGGGAAAGGTGGGGAACTTGGCTCTTATACCACAGAGGTTTAAAAAAAACTTTCTGAAGAGGTACCTAAACACTATACTATTATCGTTAAGCACCTTCAGCAGGAAAAACAACAAAAAACCCAAATTAATTTTTATGCTCAATGATCTCAAAAAAATTCACCTACAAAGATGCTGAAGAGGTCTGATGACACCAAGTTTAACCAAAACATGAATTGCACTGTCTCACATTCAAAGTCAATTCAACTTTCATCCATTCTGACAAAAAGGATATTATTGCTTTTAAGGGAGCTAAAGTGTAAAGTGTCTGAAGTCCGGAGTGAACAAATATTTGTATGAAACATTCATCTATTCATTACTAAAAATTATGATTGAGCCTGGAGTGCAAAACCTGCTAAATGTATATATATTGAAGACTTTTTTCTCAGCCTGTGAGAGCAAGGGGGTATAGAGCACAGTAATAGTGTTAATGAGGCTGAGGCATTATGTCAAGAGACCGCTAGGCCTGAGGTAGAAAATTAAGCGCTCCACACAGCATCCAGTGACCTACGAGGGGGAGTCAAAAAATAATGCAAGTTGTTTGTTCTTTTGCACAATTTTGCTTCAAATTTAATGAAATTCAGCTCACAAGTACTTGGTCATGTACTTTTGAACTCAAACTGTTTGACGTCACATCAAAATGGTTACCCTCATGGAGGTCTGTCAGAGGTAAACAGCAGTGATTGAATTCCTTGTTTCAGAAGGAGAATCCACCGATAACATCCAAAACTGACTTCAAAACGTTTACAAGGACCAAGCTCTAGATTTTGGCAAGGTATATAGGAGGGTCATACGTATGAGCAATGAACCGGAAGAAGAGGAAGAAGTGTCCATAGGCTTGTGGGACAAGTATCGTTCCGAGGAATCAGCCGAAAAAATCATGTTAATTGCGTTTTGGGACATTCATAGCGAGCTTCTCACATATTTTTTTTTTTTTTACCAATAGGAGGAGCAACTGTCAATTCTGAACCCTACATTGAACAGACTGAAAGCAAGAATTAGAGAGTCTGACCAAATTTGAACATGGAAAGAGTGTTTTTTCACCATGACAATGCCCGTCTGCTTTCGAGTACCAGAACAAGGGAGACAATCACCTCGTTTATGTGGAAAACACTGCCCCACCCAACTTATTCTCCCGATTCGGCTCCTCTAGACTTTCACGTCTAGACTTTCATATTTTCGATCCTAGAAAAGAACCATTGAGAGGTCAACACTATTGAAAAGATGGAGAAATCAAGACTGCTGTACCCCTACGACCAACCTTCTCAGTTTTACGCAGCTGGCATAGGTGGACTTAGTAAAAGGTGGACAGTGGCCATTGAACAAAATGGAGACTATGTTGAGAAATAAAAATCTGATCCTCACATGCTCCCCTTCAATTCGAGGTATCATACTTGCAAGTGTGTTCTTTTTTTTTCTTTAAGTAATAAACGAACTTGCATTACTTAATGACTCACCCTCATACATTCTATCGACAATAACAAAATATTGCCCAAAGAACATTTCCAGGACATGCAAGCAGCCATTGTTTAAGCAGACACACAAAATCAACAGTTATTTGTACTAAAACAATTTTGTAAAAACAAAACAATGCAAGTGTTTTGTTAACATGATACGGACTCCAGAAATAAACTGGAACTGGTGTATTTTTCCATTTGCACTTTCCTCATGGGCTGTCCCAATTCTAGTTGAGTGACTGAACTCAATACTAAGGGTCAACAGTTTTTCATATTTTTCTTAAAATCATGAGATGTGCACTTATGTCCTCTGCCTTTGAACAGCAAAGTAGTACCAGATGAATACACGACTATTTGTTTCAACTCTACCAGCTTTTAAGGACGTTAAGGCAACAACATAATGGTACTTTAGTTTTGTCAAGCTAAGGATCACTATTTAATGGAAATATAAATGTGCTGTGTGTGCATGTGTTTGTGTATGAGCCCAAGTGTGTGTGTGTGTGTGTGTGTGTGTGTGTGTGTGTGTGTGTGTGTGTGTG
>NW_004797336.1:196900-200575 GCF_000002075.1 Aplysia californica | reverse complement strand
TGTGTGAGAGAGAAGAAGGGAGAGAGAGAGAGAAAGAGAGAGAGAGAGAGAGACACAGAGAGAGAGAGAGAGAGATGTAGAGAGAGAGACGCAGAAGAAGAGAGACGCAGAGAGAGAGAGAGAGAAAGAGAGATTCTCCTATTTAAAAAAATTTTTTTTTTTTTAAACTTCTAATTTTATACAACCACCAGCATGTCCGATTGTTCTGATTGAAAAACCTGAGTTTCAGTTTGCGCAACAGCATGGATTGGGTGGAAAAAAGCAAATCCCCTCTTTTCTTGGGGGGGAAAATCTTGTATGTAACAAACTGTGCACCATAATGGGCAGTGAAGCACAATAGACAGGAAAAGCAAGCAAACATGTTTGACAAGCTTAATGCCACTTGCACTAACACTCACACAAAAAAGAGACACGGAAGATCTAATTATTTAAACTCAAAGTGTGTAAAGAAAATGGAAAACAAAAAAATAAATCATGCACATAAACACTGATAAAAGTTTTGATTGTCTCTGAAAGAAGATCTAGACAAAAAGTAAGAGGATTTTAATTCAGAAATTCATGTAAAATGACCCGAGCAAGTGTAAATAAATAGTGCATGCCTCACTTCAACTGACCACAAAGTTGGTACACATAATATATTGGAGCCAAAAATAAGCTCCAGTAGGTAAAGTATAAAAATATCTCTGAACAGCTACCACAGTATACACAGGCAATACACAACTTTCCCCCATGAGCTAGAACTAATAAATTTTGCCAGTATCAATGTAACACTAGATGTTTTCTCATAAAATTTTCAGTTAAAATCTATGAAAATCAAGGATAAGGACGGGCAAATAATCAATTCCAAAGTTTAAAATGCTCCAATCCTACAAAGCATTTCATTTGTACAACAAGCTTGACATATATATCTTACCTTCATGAACGAAATAATTTGAAATCATATGGCACATTGACTAATGTTACAAATACATTGGCAATCATAAGAAATAGTATATGCATTGTAAACAAGACAATTATACAACAAAAATCAGTGGTGACAAACATCAACTTTCTTAAACCTCACGCAGCATAACCCAGTACCAAACAGCTGAAGAGCCAGGATGCTGCACAGGTTCCGCAAGCTTTCGGAGGGGTATCGCTGACAACATGACTGATATTCACAGCAGCAGCACCCCCTCAACAGACCCCTGGATCACAGACGGAGAGACTCAGGTTCCTTCCACTTGAGTGAGCCCTCCGTGGGGTGAGCTCACAATGCAAAGGTTCGACTGACATGCCACTCCATAATTTTAAGAGTTGAAACGCCCCTGAAAAAGTGGAAACTTTCACTGCAGTCATGGGCAAGCGTGTCCAAGATGGGGGTCAGATTAAGCGATTCCAAATATTTTGCAGGCCAAAGCAGGGGAAAATTGGGAGAAATTGTTTACCGTTCTCAAACTCTCCAAATCGAGACTAAGTCAATCGAGAGCATTTCGTGAAATAAAATATGAGATGCTTCCAGCTGGGCCTGAAACTATTGATTTTCATTTTCAAGATGGACAGTTTTGTTTTGATCAATTGTCAACTCACCCTGGGCCTCATTCATTATTAACTCACTTGAGCCTATTGCCATGTAATAATGGGAAGCATAGCCGGCCCAGTGGCCGAATCCCGTGTATTTACAGGATGCGCTTTATTAATCGATATCACTGTGGTTTTTCAGTAACAAGCTACGGGAAGCGCAGAGCCAACAATTGGCCCACTTGTTTCGTTTCGTCAAAATTTTGGTGAAGTTATGTGCAGTACTTTTTTTAGATCCTGTAACAGACTAAGTTGGTCACCTCCGCATTGCGATAAATGATTTTATTACAAATCGAGAGTCAAAAAAAAATCTGAGTCACCCCACAGACATTGCCATTTCAATATATTGATAAAACAAAAACTGTTCGGACAAATAAGAAGCACTTCTCTTTATCTGTGGGAGCATTTCTTTCTTTAGTTGCATTTTAAAAAATATTCTGATAGATTTTACAGTCATTTTGTGGTTAACGATTCAATATACCAAAAAAACCGTCAAGGTGCAATGGTCATTGGGTGAAAAATAGCTCAAGCTCAAGTGAGTTAATTACTGGATCAACTCGCACGCCAGACTGAAAATACAGTTTGTTTGTTTTAGTAGAGGTTTTACGGCGCTCATAACTGCATAAGGTCATATGAGTGCCAAGGGGTGGATGTCAACAGAAAAGTCCTTACAGGGAATCAGACTTACTTTGCTCACTTCTTTAGCTTCAACAGCACAAAGTCTGTTTCAACTATCAAGGCACCCCGGAAATAGTGGGTCACAAGAGTGTGACAAACATACAAAAGAAGTAGAGGAAAATGACGATAGTAAGGATTAGGAAAGAAAAAGCAGCAGTTCCCTGTTGCAGTTCAGGCACAGTTATGAGCATAACATTGATGAATCAGCCCATTTACAATTACAATTCTACTGTGCATAAGAACTCGAGATGTTAATGTCCCCCACTTTGGGAAATGGCCTAAAGACACTTCAGTCAGTAGCACCGCCCCTGTGCTGAAACTGCTAACGGGCCGTACCAAATGCAGTTTGCTCATGTCTGCTTTACTGGACTCTCACATAAGAACAAAACGAGTCTCAACATCTTGACGAATCGCACTGTAGGCACATCCAATGCTATTGAACTTTGCATCTGATAGATTCAGCGAGGTTCTCAATTTTGTTTCAAGAAATGTTTTGGCGAAACAGCATGGGCAGCGCTGCAAATGGAGTTCTTTCCAGAACTCTAAAGTAAAGCTGGTCACTGAGACAGTTAACTTGACGGCAATCTACCCATCCATATCCAAGGTACAAAACTCTATGGGATGATAGCATCATTCACAGACTTATCCCCCCTTAAGTCCATTATCATCTTAAAGCCTTGTGAAAACTTTAAAAAACATCTATATATATATGCAATTGTTTCTTACAGAATCAACCATTATCAATACACAAAAACTAACGCTGAGGTCCGGCTGCGATGTTGTTTCAAGAGTCATTCAAGCACCATAAAGAACACACATAGCATATGAAAATATAGCCATCAATTAATATCAACAAGACAATGCATCTACGCAAGTAATTTGTGTGTACATGGTACATGCACACCCATACACACAGAAGCAAGAGCATGAATTTCAGCACATACACACACATAAAATAATATGCATGTACAGACACAGGATCAGTTTCGTAAGAAAGGCATAGAACTGTGTCTGAAACAAGCCTTCACCCGCTCATGAACAAATGGACATTACAATGACGGCCTCTCTTCCCTGAGTGCATCATGACAGTCACTAGTTATATATTCTAATGACAGATATACTGCTACAAAGTACCAGGCGACGGAGAGAATTACAGTGGGAATTACAAAAGAGGACTGAAATGAGCAGGTCTTGGAAAAATCAGAAGAAAATTTTTTCTACAAATAAAATAAAATAAAAAACTTTATCTTCAGGAGAAAAGTTGTCTTGCTGTAGCAAGTATGATAAGCAGACAAAACATACACATATATACAAAGAAAAAAGCAGTTTGCTACAGAGAGATAGGACTTACCCCATGCCACTATTTATTGATCAAAGTTATCTACCCATCTTGATCTGTGTTTGTGTGTGTGTGTGTGTGTGTGTGTGTGTGTGTGT
>NW_004797336.1:185396-196331 GCF_000002075.1 Aplysia californica | reverse complement strand
CAAAGTAACAACAAATAACAAGTATACAAGAAATATCCGTCTCCCACAGAGGACTTTGTTACACCAACAGGAACTAATCTATCAACAATCTGTCTCTCTTTCTCGCATTCCAGGAATAAAAAGCTGTCACAGTGAGCTTCCTCTCATCATGCACACTTCACACTAATTGTGTAGTGTTATATAGTTTCAGGTATGCATGCACTCATACACACGCCTAAGTACACACACACACACACACACACACACACACACACACGTGAACAAAACACAACATGCATGCATGCGCACATACAAAAAAACAAAATCACACATACTCACACACATGCACGCACACACATACACACTCGTTAATACACACATACTTCATGAACATCAATACCAGGGTATAAATGCTGCTGGTCCCTGAGCAATGCCTTTTATAATGAGTACAAAAAAAATGGGCTAACCGAAGGATAGCCCAGCATAAATGCATGACTGACAATAACAATTATTTTGTGCTCTCATGACAATCACAAAGCTTATTGACTTTACAATCCTTGTTTTAAAGGAGAAACAAAAAGAAAAAAAGCCCATTACGTTCACAACCATTCATCCTTTGCAAAAAAAGCTGTTTTCATCTGCCATATTTACTGGGGCCTAGTTATTAGCGTCCAAAAGGACAGGATTATATCATGTGAATAAAAAACTGGATACAAATTTTCATACAGACAAAAAAGTGTGCATCCAAGATTTCCAAAATGTCTGAAATATTCAGAAAAGTGGCACCCGTACTTTTTACTTCACATAAATTCCCAACTTAATTTTCACAAAAGCAGGCAAAGTTTACACAAAATGAGCCATATCAACACTGGCAATTTTTTTCCCTTCCAGATATTTTTTCTCTCCGCTCTGAAATATGAAATTCCACAGGGAGAGAAGTCTACATTTTCTATAACATCCAGGATTCTAACACATACATACAATATTTCTCTTTCTCAACACAAATGCACACCAAAAAGAAGCAAAAAAATTACAGTCAGGTTGTACTAAAACATATATCCTAGTTGCACAAATAATACCACATTGTTTTTTGAGGGTTAGAATTCCAGCAGGCCTGAAATAAAATGCAAAAAGAAAGGTTAGAATTGACTTGAGTTCAGCTTTTCAGTAAGTTGTTGCTTGGAAACAAAAGGCAAGCATTAAAGACTCTCCAGAATAATTGGTCAAGTGGACTAAACTTTGAACAGCTTATTTAAGTCTCAAAAGAATATTCCTAATTCCTGTCTCAATACAGAAAACGTAAGTATATGTATCAACAACAAAGACTAGCAATCATGCTACATAGAAGTAAAACTTTTCATAAGAAGAAGCCCTGACCAACCAGGTTCTTTCAAACCATAGAAAAATAAGCTAAAACAATTGCGAAACTAATGCGTAGCAGAAATTCTGTCCTACACTTGGGTACACGCCAAAAGCAACAACCTGTGGCTACCATCTGCTTTTCAATAGAAACAAGTATTTTCTAATCCTGAGAGGTTAGTGTTTGGCGGGCACTTTGGTGTGGTCTTCCCCTACTTTCCTACCAAACATGCATTGTTGCATTGTCATTATCTCTCCTCCTTTTTTTCTTGGTATGTTACAAGCCAATAACACCTTTAATCTTCGGCACTTATATAACACATTTGTGTTGCTAGTGCCACAAAACTTACTAACACTAAAAAAATCCTGAGAGTCTTGATAACAGAAAACTTTCATCTCGTTCTGTAACAAAGAGAACCACATTGGTGGACCTAGACATAGCTTTGTTAGTCAGATGCTGAGGTCCATAAAACATAACCTTCTCACAAGGGAGAGCAGCAGCAAAAAGCTTTGTGGGGTATCAGCGTGAGAGCGATCACCTGGACATTGCATAGTACAACAAGCACTAGGAACATGATCAGTTTTACAACCCATCACAATGTCTTCCAAGCACAGATATGGATTTTTTTTTTAAAGTATGTATACACTCATGGCACTGACATTTATATCAATAATCAGGGCTCACAAATATATTATAATTGATTTACCGGGGGCTGAAAAAAATCCTAAGATTCTTGTGCACAGAAACATCAATGACAGTGCTCAAAATCTCATCAAGTATGGGTTTCAAACATGAGTTGAACCCCAAAAAGACAAATATATATATTTATATATATATAGATCTATAGATCAATAGACAGTTATAAAAGCAACCAGCTCTGCCATAAATTTACAAAGAAAATATAAAATATGAACTTAAATCCCTCAGCGTATGTGACGTCTGTGCCAAAATGACCAGCGCCAACATTAAACACACTTCATTCTGTGAGATTACAGCCAGTCGTTTTGGTCCTTGGCTTCAATAAAAGTTACAAAACCCTAAGACTTGCTCAAAAGGAATATGCTACACCACTGGAGAGAAAACTGTATGGCAGCTTTGAGGATCTAAAGAGAAACTGCACAATTTGTGTGCACCACCGGATTGACTGTCCATCATCAAGCATGAAGACGAAGAAACTTAAAGGGTCACCCCCTAAAAGGTCACCCAAAGACCTTACAAATCGGAAACTACTACAAAGATCTCTTTTGCAGCATCAGTCCCCAGTTCATTGAAATTTCTTTTTGATCACTTTTTGTACACACAAAAACAACCTTACTTTCCAAAAAAGCTGGAAGCGGTTCTAACCGATTTCACATAAATAAATTCTTTTTTAACCCTGCAGGGTAAATAAACTAATAAGGAGAGGAAACCTTTGTTACTTCACTGGAAAAAAAAATACATTTTTTTGCACTGGGAAAAAAATGTATGGTTGAACATTCAAAACTTACACTGGGAACCTTCATTCAAAATCCAGGCAGCCTGTCTGGTGCATGGAATCCTGAGTGCTTCATTTTGTGACTGTATGGAACCAACACCTATGCATGCATATGTGTGAACATATTTGTGTCTGAAGAGCCAGGACATAAAGAAGTTGGTGTAAAAATATCAAATGAAGTCCCTTTTGTATACTACTATTATATTTCATTGTCAAATGGCCAGAACACTGTCGCGAAGCAGGATATCTTAATCTATTCAGTGCAATATTTACTTGAGGCATCATCATTGTAGTGTCTGATGAAAATTTACCCTACAGTACCAAAGTCCGCCTGAATGTGGTCAGGACCACACTTATTTTTCTGCATTAGGCCCCTTGTCCACTGCGGTTTTTCGTCACTTGCAGGCCAGGCTCACATGCAAATGAGCTTGTTTTCGTCACTTGCAGTCCAGGCTCACATGCAAATGAGCTTGTTTTCGTCAGTCACCGACTTCCTTCGCCCGAGTACGCGATTTTCCTGCATGCACACTTTTTCGTCAGCCATACTGGCGACTAAGAAAGCCTCGATTCGACTCATTTTGGAAGGAAACTTGCATCTTTAAGTACATTTTTGCTTCTTCATTGCACTTTACAAAATCAATAAAGTTGTATCTCATTATAATATGTTGTACAATAGTAGATTTGCGCTGAAAAACTGCAAAAAATGGAATTAAAGCACTTGGCCTAGATTACTTCATTCTCAAGATAGCTTTGGCCTCCCGCCGTGTGTAGTTCACTCATCACACCAACATGGTTCTCACCACTAGATCTAGTACACATCCCTCCTTCTCACTACAGACTCTACAATCTTGTGTTAATTTCGAGACTAGATCTAGTCTAGACCTACAGGTACAACAATAGGCACTCCAGTACAATTGCGGTCCCGTTTGTTTACATGATGGCCATTGTGGGAGTGAATCTAGATCTAGATCATCTAGATCTCTCTAGATTCTATATTGCCAAGATAATCTATCTCTAGATATAGATCTACATATCTAGATCTAGATCTAAATTAGATATAATTTAAATTCAGTTTAGATCTAAATAAGAAACACGTTAAAAAAAACAACTACAGGGGGTACTTACGCTAAGTGTGATTTAGTGCAAACGGGGCCGCAATTGTACAGGAGTGCCCTACAATAGTTTATTATTTATCTTACCAGGACCCTTGATCGGCATCGAGTTTAGACTTAGAAGCTGATACGTGTTCTAGATGTTATCACTACTATCGGTGATTCAGTCACAACTAGGTTCGATCTAATATAGAATCGAACTGTCAAAAAGGAATTGTCACTCACGTCTGCTGGGCAAAAAATATATTATATCTATAAGGCTAAAATGTATGCCAGGGATAGATTTTAGCCTTTGCGTAATTTTTTAAAAAGCAGTCTATTCTAGCCCTATATTATAAGGCCTTTTCAACACACCAGAGACAACGCCGATACCCATAGGTGATAATCGCCTATGGCTGTGCTGTCTGTGACACATAACACACTGGGGTAAAAATAGCCTTGCTGTCGCGCTGCCGCTTGCATGAGCCTGGCCAAGGTCTGACACGGTGGATGAGGATCGTTTTGAGCCGGCTCTACACCACGCAAAAACTTAGTAAATTAGCCTGGCCTGGAAGCGACCTTATTTTGGTGGACGCGGGGGCTTAATGATCAGCTCGAGATAAAAAGGAAGATATATTATTATATATATCCGGGAGGCTTAAGGGTCAACTTTTAGAAAAATCGTAGTTTCAAGCAGATTTAGGAACTCATTTTGATTTTTTCTCTTTGTTATCAGTCACCCGTTTCTTGTGTATTAAATCTGTTTTCACGCATTTTTTGAGCGCCCCCTTAGCATAAATTTCAGGCAAAAGGCATTCAACACACTGCAAGACTAGAGACCCTTTATGGGATGAAAAGGCTGAATCCAACCTAGCACTCATGATCACAATAGGGTACAATTTTTTTAATTGACTCGAGATTTTTAAAATCTGATACCAGATGAAGTATTCAAGGAACTACACATGCTTTATTCAAGCCTGAATTTCCAGCCACTTCTCCCATGGTCAACCACCAAAAGAGACTGAAAAAAGACATCAAATAAAAAAGTCAACCACATTTTAACGGATTCCCTCTATCCCCCCCTCAGGTCTCCGTTCCGAGAACTTCTAAACTTATAGCTCTTCACTTCTCATACAACCACTGTTCCAGATCTCCTAGCACTTAAAATCTGTCTCTGTGACGCAGTAAATAAATTAAGCTAACACATGGACATTCAGGTTTAAAAATCAAGAGTTAGCCTCCGCTTTACCTCAACCTTCATGGAATGCCTTCAGCATTGGGTCTAGACTGGGCAGTTGTTGTTTTTTTTTGGGGGGGATAATCAGATGCTTCACCTTTAAACTCACCTGAATACCTGAATCCCACCTGGTAGGGAGCTTAACTCCACTGTTAAAAGAAATTCATCAGTCAAGTAGTTGACTTATGTGGGAGGAGTTCTTTTCCCACTCGAAAAACACAAGTATGGCACGTGTTGTATTGAGGAATTATTCTACTAAAAATAGTTTAACATCGGTATTTATAAAGTCATAGATCACCAAACCTAGACATGTCTTGCTTAATCCGTTTACTGCCAACCTATGAACAATAAACTTAGCGGGCAGCCTGGAAAAGTGCCAAGGAATAATTGCGAGGTGGTCAAAATATCCACCAACTTCCATCTCATGGTATAAAGAGTGGAGCAAGGTTCACAGGGATGGCCACAACTACCACTAAAATGCTCTTCAATCTGTAATTACAAATAAAACCTTCACAATTTCTTGTCCAAGCTCACATGGTAAAAAAAGAATCCCAAATTCAGGGTAAAATCCTGAGAATGTCCCTTGGTGGGCAAAATAGGCTGTATTTTGTCCCAGGTAAAAGGAGTGGGGAGGGGTGGTGGTCTTCTCAGGTGCTCTGTGGTGGGAGAGGCTCCACCTGGTTTTTCGGGATGTCGTAGATCTCAGCAAAGAGGGGCGGTAGGCTGGCACGGTGCCACTGCATACGGTACCAGCGCAGCAGGTCGTGGTGCTGAGAGCCAAGAGTGCGAAGCTCCGGTAGCTTCATGATGACTGCTGCAAAGAGGTTTTCCTCTGTCGAGTGGTTGCGGCTCACCTGCAGCTTGAGGGCTTCCACCAGCCGGTCCTGTATCCGCTCTACCGACTGAGGGTCTGACAGACCCTGCCGATCTGAACCAGGGTTAGAAAAATGGGACTATGAATTAGTGTAAGTTTTAAATTTAGTTTTAGTGAAAGTTTTACAGCACTTACAACACAAATACGTCATAGTTCAGAGGTGTTATGAGAGAGTAACATACAAAGAAAAGAAGGAGGAGAGATAAGTCTTAGTAGAGATTTTACGGCGCTCATAACTGCATAAGGTCATATGAGTGCCAAGGGGAGGATGTCAACAGAAAAGTCCTTACAGGGAATCAAACTTACTCTGCTCACCTCTTTAGCTTCAACAGCAAAAAGTCTGCTTCAACTATCAAGGCACCCCGGAAATAGTGGGTCACAAGAGTGTGACAAACATACAAAAGAAGTAGAGGAAAATGACGATAGTATTTGGAAAGACAAAGCAGCAGTTCTCTGTTGTAGTTCAGGAACAGTTGGATCAGCCCATTTAAAATTCTACTGTGCATTAGAACGAGAAATGTCCCCCCTTTGGGAATGGCCTAAAGACACTTCAGTCAGTGGCACCGCCCATGGTTTATTTGTTTTAGTAGAGGTTTTAAGGCGCTCGCAACTGCATAAGGTCATATGAGCGCCAGAAGATTAGAGGTGTTACAAGAGAGTAACAAAACATAAAAAAGAAGGAGGGGAGATAAGGACGATAGATGTTTAATAGGAAAGAAGAAGCAAACCACACCAGAGCACCCGCCAACCACCCACACCGCCCAGGGGGGTGGAGGAGAGATAAGAACAACAGAAGTTTGATAGGAAAGAAAGAGCAAACCATATCAGAGCATCCGCAAACCACCCAATGGTGTAAGTTTACATCAGACCTGACAAGAAAGCCACACATACTAGGACATCTACAGACGGGATAAACCACAGTATCTTAACTGCACAATAAAAATGATCACATTAATGGTTGGGGGTAGAGGCATTGGCTGTGAAATGGAATGGTACTATTGAGATATATGAGTGAAAGACAGTACATGAGTGCGAAACAGTCTGCCAAGTGGTGCATACTTTTAAGAACCGAGATGAAATGGGAATGAGGTGGCCTGTCAACAGGTCCACCCTCAATAATGTAAGCCTTCAACCAGAAGAGATGTGAAACTATCAACCATCACTTCATCTGATTACAATCAAACTTACCAGCTGTGGCTAGCACGATGCCCGTGAAGAGGCCGATCTCAGTGTCGTTGAGACAGAGCGTGTTGAAACCTGTGCTCACTTCAAACATGGACGTCACAAAATCTGGCTGTAGACACACAGAAAATGAAACATTTATATTTCCAAAGTCTGCAAAACTTTCAAGAGTAATGTGAAATGGAAAAGACAAATTGTAAAATAATTAAAGGACATTTTCGCAACACTCTCAAATATGACACTAAATTCCTAGACCGAAGTAGAACTGCAAATGCATTTTAACAATTCATTCATACTACAAATAGGTCACTGCCCAATTCTTTGCTAGGAAAAATTAAAGAGAAAAATCTTGGGGTAACAAAATCATACCTACAGAAATCTAAACAAAATCTAAATTCTCATTAAAAATCTGGACATATAATATATCCACAAAGCATATAGCTTCTTCAGTCTGGAACCTTGAAATCGGAAAAATTAACCATCGGAACAAAATACTATCCCTCTCTCCCCTTCCACATTATAACAGCTAATAAAAACCCTCTCTTTTCCCTCATCATTGTCACAACTATATGCAAATCCAGCAATTACCGTGTAGACTACAGCCAGTTCCTGTCGGGGTATAGAACTGCCATCCTCAAACACAATCACATTCTCCTCCTTGCTCATCATACGAGACATGCGTGTCAGCCAGATCTCAAAGAAACCCGTCTTGATCAAGATCAGCTGGTCGTCCTGGGATAACTCTGGAAAACCTGAAAAAATTGATGGTAAACTATACTTTATGAAAACTTTAAAAGCTTTCAAACAACATGTCTACGGAGAATTTTATTAATAAAATGGACAGAGTTTATCCAAAATAATGAAGTATTGGAAAGAGCTGGGATTGAAGATATCAATACAGCCAGAAAAAGAAGATGGAGATATCCGGGACATGTTTTGGGAATGCCAGAGGCAAGACTGCCCTATCAGACATGGTACTGGAGACCAAACGCAAAGCTAGAGGGAGTGGCCAGGGACAGCCAAGTGTGGCATCGACTGCTCTCTGTCTTATATACCTGACAATACAGGGATAGAGTAAGAAAGTAATAACAATAATAATAGATTGCATTTATATAGTGCTCTTTCCCATATAGGTATAAGCTCTGAGCTTATATAAGTAACAGTTTGAGTGTGAATATGAATAAAGAGAAGCACACCCACACCATAACAATCATTTACAACTGGGAAAAAGGAATACAGACACACAGACAGACAGAAGCAGGAAAGGGATGGTTAAGAAGTAGGATCTCTCACAGGCGCCCATTAAGCAACAGAAAAACAATGGCTTACTGATACCATTTAGAAAATTTAGGAGGTATGTTTAAAAAAAAAATTGTTCCCTTTATAGATGCACCTTTAATCACAGAGAATATTCTAGATTATCTCACTTTTAGGAGAACACGATGTTGAACAGCTTTTCTTTAAACTTGGTGTTGATTACATAATTTACCCACAGCTATGATCCTTTGATTTACAGAGGTCGCAAGCTGAGAGCCATCTTGTCTTAACTCAAATTTCCAACTTTTGGGAGTATTTACGACAGGCTGTTGTCAAGGATGTACAAAAATCTTCCTTTTAAGCCCTACATTGTTATGATCAATGCCTCATGTTCCATAATACGTCTCTCTTTTGCAGTAACTCCCACTTTCGAAACTGGAATTCCGAGCTTTTAAAGGGATTTATATCGAAACCAGAAAAAAGAGGAGTTTGAGCAAGAAAGCATTAAGTATAACAATAATAACATAACAATGGCCATTCAGTGCTGGAAGAAAACAGACAGAAAGAGACACAATATAATGATGGTAAAAAAGTAGGACCCATTAAAGGTAGGACATATAAGAAGCGCACCTTGAAACCTTCAACAACCATAAAAGAAAGCGACAGCAAACACCATAGAGTTAGGAAAAAAAGACAGACGGAGCAAATACTTGTATCCTACATCGGACAATCCGCCCCACTGGGGATCAGGAATCAAGCCATCATTTCTCCTAGATGTGCACAAATACATGAACAAGCCTAAACATAATGTGAAGCCTGCTGACAAAAAGAGTTACTTCTCAGATTCGAGCCCTAAGAAAATAGATACATCACGCTTGTTGGTGAAGTTTTTACAATTTATAAGTAGGAAATAATAAAAGACACGTTATACTTTAAAAATACGGCATTAATAGAAAAAATCTATAAATTTGGCTAATATCTCTATTTATTTGTGTATTGCGAGAAGTGACTCATTTTGTCAGCACACCTCAAATATACATTGAGAAAGTTGGGGAGAAGGCAGGACGTAAGAAAGAGCACATACTACATGCCACTGACATAGGCACCCATTTGCAGGTTTCAACCACACTGTATTATGGAAGGCAGGAATTGAAAGGCCAGTTACATTTATGTAAAAGTGTTTGAGTGCAAGTATGTAGTGTGAGAAAGAAAGAGAGGCAGACAAAAGAAAAGAAAAAAGAAAGAGAACATGAGAGTGGCAAAGCAAAAGAGAATGAAAGACAGAAACAAACAAACAAATTAAAAAGAGAAAGAAAAGGAAAAGGCAAACAAACCTACAGAAAAAAGAAAGAGAGAAAGAGAGATAGAGATAGAGAGAGAGATATGGACAGACAGACAGACAGACAGACAGACAGACAGACAGACAGACAGACAGACAGACAAAGACAGAGGGTGTGTGTGTGAGAGAGAGAGAGAGAGAGAGAGAGAGAGAGAGAGAGAGAGACATAACCATATCTAAACAAGACACGCAGGCACACATAAGAGAATAACACTAATGAAAAGGTAAATAACCAGCAAGAAAGAGCTTCGTCCACTTGTGAGAGCGGGTACATGCACATGGCTGCTTCCAGATGGCAGACACTTCCGACCACAAAACAGCTCAACTCACTTGGTACCCGTTTGGAGAACTCGACCACACTGTGAATGGACGGCGTGACTAGCGAGGCCAGCTGCTGCCACATGAGAAGCCGCTGCATATCCACCTCCTCATTGCTGAATTGCAACTCGCCACTGGGGATGTGGAACTTGGTCATCTGGAAGGAGAGAATATAAAAGTGTAAGTGTAAGAGTAAAAGTAACAGTGAGTGTAAGGGTAAGTATTAGTGTAAGGGTAAGTATAAGTGTAAGGGTAAGGGTAAAAGTAAGTGTGAGTGTAAGTGTGAGTGTAAGTGTAAGCGTAACTGTCAGTGAAAGTGTCAGTGTATGTGTAAGAATATGTGCAAGTGTATGTGTAAGTGTATGTGTAAGAATATGTGCAAGTGTATGTGTAAGTGTATGTGTAAGTGCAAAAGCAAGGCAAGTAAGTGTAAGTGTGTATGGGTTTAATGTCCCTATAAACACTAATGTCCATCCCAGATCGGACCGGGAGAAAATAGAGGGGAAAAGGAGAAACAGAGGTTTTCTATTGGTCCCCTGAGAGAAATTTGGGACAGCCATATGTATCACATTTTGGTAATGACACTTTCTCTTTGTCTTCTCAGTCACAAACACACAACAGCAGTGTACTGCTAGAAGTTGGTCTTTATAACAACACAGGGTTTGGAGGAGGAAGAGGAGAGTGAAAAATAGATGGGGAGCAAAAGGCAGAAAAGAAAGAGTGAGAGACAAAGGTAGATGGAGCAAGAGAGAGGGAAAGAAAGATGAAGAAGTGAGAGAGAGAGAGAGAGAGAGAGAGAGAGAGAGAGAGAGAGAGAGAGAGAG
>NW_004797336.1:183209-185192 GCF_000002075.1 Aplysia californica | reverse complement strand
GAGAGAGAGAGAGAGAGAGAGTAGAGAGAGAGAGAGACAGAGAGAGTAGAGGGAGAGACAGACAGAGAGAGGCAGAGAGAGAGAGAGGGAGAGAGAGAGAGACAGACAGAGACAGAGAGAGAGAGAGAGAGACAGGGAGAGAAAGAGAGACATCAAGAGAAAGAGAGAAAGAGAAGGGGACAAAAAAATAGAGAGACAGAGACTGACCAGTGTGGTAGGCTGCCGGACAATGTTCTTGATTTTGTCCTCAGTGATGGCACAGTGGGCGTGGTGGGCCTGAGAGATGCTGAGGATGACGTCATAGATGGCCAATTGACGACTCTCCAGCGCCGACTGCTCCTGGCTGGAGTCACTCGATGTCACGCTCTGGTCCTCCTGGCTCTTGGACCGTTTGGGCACCCGGCCGTAGCGCACAGCTGTTGGTACATCCATGACATAGACGTAGGATCAACTTCAGTTTTAGTAAGAGTTTTACAGCATTTACAACACAATTGGGTCATATAATAAGTGGCCAAGATTAGAAGTGTTATAAAAAAGTAACAAACAACACACACACAAAAAAGGAAGAGAGATATGGATGATAAATGTTTGATAGGAAAGAAAGAGCAAACTACACCAGACCACTGGCCAAGAACTCACTTAGGGTTGATTTTTTGGTATATTTGGGAGATGAAAAGGAAGACGATGAAAACGGATGATCATAAAAGAATAGAAGAACTCATATGACAAATATACAAGCTGTTGACAACCTACAATGATGGCAGTTACTGCAGGGGGTCCATAGTGCTTTGACTACATACTATGGTTGGGGACAAGGCTAAAACAGGTAGGAAACACTGCCAGCCTCATTCCATTAGCATGTAAGTCACTTTTTTAGGTTCTAAGAATATTCTTTTTAAAAAAGCACCCAAATCAGAACCATGAATTGTGCATTTGTTATTTTTCAGGTTAAAAAAAATTAATGAATTAATGAAACAATACAAAACTATTGTAAGATGCCCTTTGATATCATTTGTATCTGAATTAAACCTCTTTATCTGGAAACCCCCCCAGAAACTGATTTGGGCGGTTGTGGAATGGTCACTGGTATAAGCGATTGTCTTGGTTAGGTGGTTATTAGGGCAGGTTCGACTGTATTTCAGAAACAAAACAAGTCCAATATTTGAAATTTCCTTAATTCAACCACACCTTATCTTCAACCCTTCATAAATTCCCATCAAGGAACAAAGGATGTACTTACAATCACGAGACATTCCCACAGCCAAACACTTCTTGAAGCGACAATACTGGCACCTATTTCTGTTGAGTCGTATAACCATACACTTGCCGTCCCTCAGACAACGGTATTCTATCTGTTTCTGGATGCTGCGTCGGAAGAAGCCCTGTGACAAGAGAGTGAGACAGTGAGAGAGAGAGAGAGAGAGAGAGAGAGAGAGAGAGAGAGAGAGAGAGAGAGAGAGAGAGTATTGAAAACACAACGTAAAACACAGCAACACAACACAACAGGTGTATTGTTGTAGTAAGCATTTTACAGCACTTTCAACACAATAAGGTCACATAAGAGCCAAAGATTAGGGGTGTTAAAGAGAGTAAAAACACCAAAAAATGAAGGAGGAGACATAAGAATAATAGACGCTTGATTGGAAAGAAGGAGTAAACCACACTAGACCACCTGCCAAGCACCCACTAACAGGTGTGCCAGCCAAGCACCCACTTACAGGTGTTTGGCTAGTTCAAAAGAAAGAAAATGACCCTGACAGCACAATTTATACACTAGTCCAGAAATGGAGAATTAAACTTTAACTTCCGACTCATATTTGTTCAAACCATTAGGCAAAAATGTCCATACATCAGGAATGAACTTCATTAAAAAAAGAATCCTCTTTTGTAAGAATAATAAAGCCCTTCCCATTAAAATTTTACAACAAATATACCCTGAATTCATTCTATGGATCTGACGACTACAATCTTCCATGATCACCC
>NW_004797336.1:180168-181377 GCF_000002075.1 Aplysia californica | reverse complement strand
CACTAGCAATAAAATTAGGACATACAAGTGCAGAATATTAGAGGTGTTACAAAAGAGTAACAAACAACCAAAAAAACAAACAAAACAAAACAATTTTTTTTAAAAAAGAGGAGAGATCAGGACGATAACTGTTTGATATGAAAGAAAGGAGCCAACCACAACTGAACACCCACCAACAGCCCTTTTGTTAGAACGTGCTTGCCGGTATGCTATGATAATATAATAAGCGTTTTATGGCACTTTCAATACAATAAGGTAATGATAAAAGTGTCAACGAATAGGTGTTACAAGAAAGTAGCAAACACATATTTTAAAAAAAAGAAGAGAGACTAGAATGATAGACGTTTGATAGGAATGAAGAAGTCAACCACACCAGGGTACCTGCCACCCATCCACTGAATGCTATGAAAGTGATAGTTATTCCTCTAATTATTATTCAGTACATTGGAACCTATGTTCCTTAACGTCCGTTTATTTGTTTGCGTAAAGAGAAGAACGTCGCTGTTTTAGTTTCAGTAGAGGTTTTACGGCGCTCGCAACTGCATAAGGTCATATGAGCGCCAGAAGATAAGAGGTGTTACAAGAGAGTAACAAACACAAAAAGAAGGAGGGGAGATAAAGACGATAGACGTGTGATAGGAAAGAAGGAGCAAACCACACCAGAGCACCCGCCAACCACCCGTCGCTGTAAAAGGGGCCATTTAGTGCAGGGAAAAGGTAAGGCAGGAAGACAGACACAACAGAGGGAAAGTTTGTTTGTTTTTTGTTTTGTTTTTCAAAGTAGGACCCTCTGTTGCACAACCGTTCAAGTGTTGGCGTTTGTAGGCGTTTTATTCAGTCTTTAAGCTCATTGGCCCACACCCTAGACGGTCATATAATTTATGATCGCCTAGCCCACACCACATAAAAATACCCATTTTACAAAGGAACTTCCTTGAAAAGGGCATACATTATTAAATAACATACATACATATCAATAACATTTTAAAATCAGTACCCGTTCCGGACAATCGATTGCGAACAACAATGCGGCAGAAAAACGAACGACTTACATTACAGGAATGACGGCAGATTGTTGGAAGGACTATTTGTATCATATTTGTTGGAACAAAGAGCAGCACATTGACACAATAACGGCCAAGCACTTGCTTGTTTGTCTGTTTGAACAAAGAGCACACAGGCAAAGTAACGCTAACACTCCCCCCCCCC
>NW_004797336.1:175771-177784 GCF_000002075.1 Aplysia californica | reverse complement strand
GATAAAGAGACGGAGATAAATAAAACAATAGTAATATAAATGTTTTACACCAAGACCCCATCGTGATACACTTGACCATTTAGGATGCAGGCTGGGTCGACGCTGCCTCTCATATTCCCAACCAAGCCGAGATAGGTATAGCGTCCCAGCAGACAGAATCTGATGGGGATCCTCGGTAAAAACATACTCCCAATACAGGAATCGAACTCATGGCTTCTGCATGACATGGCAAAGCGCATAACAGCTACACCACAAACACCGGTGGGATGGACGGATGGATGGATGGATGAATGGATGGATGGAAAGAGGGAGGGATGGATGAATGGACGGATGGATGAATGGGTGGATGAATGGGTGGATGAATGGACGGATGGATGGATTAGAGGTATTACTAGCAGATGGTAACACACAAACAGAAGAAGTTGGAGAGATAAGGAACGAGAAGTGTCTCACAGGAAAGAAGGAGCAAACCACACCACAGCACCCGCCAACCACCAACAGGTGGCCGTTAGAGTAGGTTCGAATAATCAAGAGACAAACAAAGTACATGTAGATCTAACACGCAAAAGAAACAAAATTTCGCTTCGTCGAACAACTCACAGAACATCGTGGAGACCACCAGAGAGAGTCCTCACCACCAGTTAGCCTATCCACCGACCGACACCCCCGCCTCTCCACGGGCTGAAACGTCCGCGACAGGAGGCTTCTGGTATCTGAAGTACACTCGTGTGTGGGGGCGTATGTGAGGTACTCGTGTGTGAGGGAAACGAGGAAACACTGGAATTTTTACAGCCGATTGATGATTGAGTGTTTTATCTTTTACGGCACCATCGACATAATTTGGTACTTTGCAGTCGATTGATGATTGAGTTTACGTTTTGCGGCTCTTTCGACACAATTTGGAATTTTACAGTCGGAGAGAGCACCTACAACATAACGTATCAAAGTCTCAACTATTAAAAATGCCGAAGAAATGTTAACATCTGTTCGGTTTTGCTAGAAGTATCCATAGTCTTCGTCCTGCTCATTCTTCAAGTCCTCTCTGTTGTACCAGCCCGCACAGGTATCACTAGTACATGTATCAGACTCTTAGACCAATAAGTCACTAAACACTCCACATTCCACGGTAAGGAGGTGTTGTAAGAAAAGGTTTGATGCAATCAACGGAGTGGTGAAATCCAAGTGTTGTCGGATAAGTAAACCACCAGCACGTAGGTGTGTAAAGAACAAAGCAAAAAGCAAAACAAAATGGTTCTGTGGTTTAAAAAGAAAAGAACAAACAAACCCCAAAACCTTCCCTGTTCAAATCGGGGGCTGGGTTAGAAATACTGATATGGCAATAGCAGTTCTATGTTGAGACAAGATCTATATCAACAGGAGTGTTTAACGTATCACTGGCTTTCCATTATTCCGCAGGCTAAAGAACGAGTGGAGAAAAACAGCCTTCCGGAAAGAAAGTCAGAAGGGTGCTTAAATACATGAAGTTTTCTTTCCTGTCAGATCATTCAAGTAACCACATTATCAAATCGTTGAATATGACGAAAACACAGTTTTGTTTAAAAAAAAAAAAAAAAAAACCTGTACAAAACGAGTCTCCGTACTTCGCACACCACAGCTGCAGTAGGTGCTGTGCCTTAGAAGAAAAATCCCTGGTCTCTAGATCTACTCCTTTTGAATCCGCTGAGCCACACTGTATCAACGAATTTCACTTCTCCCAAGGATCAAATCTTCTACACAAAGACTGCACTGTCAACAACAACAAGAACAAGAACGAGCTGACTAGTGTAAAGGAAAAGTGATAATATGTCTCACAGATCTAGTTCTGTCGTGGCCCTCTCAAAACGAAGACTCACAATAACGTCACGACGTCGCTGAATGTCAAACCCGTGCGCGCACCATTACGCACACACATGATCACACCGCAAGCTAACAGGTTGGGAGACACGGCGCGGCATCACAGGGCGAGAGAATCTCCCTCCCCGCGTCGTCCCTTCTCCAACACCATCCACACTC
>NW_004797336.1:173134-175319 GCF_000002075.1 Aplysia californica | reverse complement strand
TGCCACTGACTGAAGTGTCTTCAGGCCATTCCAAAAGGGGGGGACATTTCTCGTTCTAATGCACAGTAGAATTGTAAATGGGCCATGCCCATAACTGTGCCTGAACTACAACAGGGAGGAACTGCTGCTTTTTTTTTCCACAATCCTTACTATCGTCATTTTCCTCCACTTTTTTTTTTTGTATGTTTGTCACACCCTTGTGACCTGCTTTTTCCGAGATGCTTTAATAGTCGAAGCAGACTTTGTGCTGTCGAAGCTAGTGAGGTGAGCAGAGCAAGTCTGATTCCCTGTAAGGACTTCTCTGCTGACATCCACCCCTTGGCGTTTATATGACCTTCTGCCGTTGCGAGCGCCGTAAAATCTTTACTAAAACTAAAACACCCCTGATCTACACCTAGCCTTCTCGGACAAGAGCGAAAAGTCTCGGAGGTCCGGTGTGTAAAATCGATAAGAGTAGGCTTCGACCGCCACCAGGAGAAATTTCAAAATTTCCTACAAAGTGAAAATGTTCAATGTGTCCCGCGAGCTCATATGACCCTATGCAGTTGTGAGCGCCGTAAATCATTTACAAAACAACAACAACAACAAAACAACAACAACAACAAAACAGAACAACAAAACAACGGCGTTCTTTTCGTTCATGGAATACGTCCTCTCGACCCAGCCTTCCGACGACTGACTAGGCGATATCAACTTCTGGCTCAACCAGGACCTATTTAGGAGACGGGCTGTTTCAACCCTGTCTGTCGGAGACAACGCGGGATGGACAGCACCCAGCAGAAAGACGAAGATGCTCGATAAAGTAACACTTCTCCATGCGCGAACCCAACTCACTTTCTGCATGCAAGGGCGAAAAGCCTAACATTTGCACCTTTGTATCATGGACGCCAATCTGGAGCAACTAAGTGCCTCTATAGAACATAATCGTGATTCTGGTCAAGAGACGGTTGTGTCGGATGGGTGGGAGCTGGTGTGTCTTCTTGAGCAAGGCGCAATCATTGTCGGGACACGGTATTGTCTTCCTTCTTCTTCTTCTACTTCTTCTTCTTCTAATTCTTCTAATAATAATAATAACAATTATAATTAAAATAATAATAATACTAATAATAATGACATTTATAATAACAAATGTAACAATAATAATCATTATTATTTTGTTTCACCACTATCATTATTATTATTTGTACTATTATTATTACTATAATTATTTACACGATGATGACGCATTATCATTATTACTATCATTATTTACACGATGATGACGCATTATTATTATTACTATCATTATTTACACGATGATGATTCATTATTATTACTATGATTATTATGATTACTATGATTATTATCATCTCATTCCTTTCCGGATTTTTTTGGAAAAGAATCCCGAGCTTTGACGTGAGAAACCAAACATTACGAGGAGTAAAACAGAAGGGGGGAAATGTTTTTCATTGTAGATATAGAAGAAAAGGCTTTACAATGTTAAAAATCCAAACATGGCGACAAATCAATACATGGCATTCTCTGCCTATCACGGCTTAAAGAGTTTATGAGCGGCAGCAGCCAATAACTACTTCCTGGCAAACAAGTGATCTTATAGCGTCGAGAGCACTGTAAAAACAAAACTCTTTTTGGTCTGGCTCCCGCAAATTTTAGTCTCTTCCATCTTCACGAATGTCATTTTTATGCTGACGTCATTCCCCCCGCCCTTTCCCGGCATTCACAAACCATTGTACGAGTGGTGCCAAAACTATCATCACAAATCTTTTAAGTTTTAACTTTCACTTTCTGCGCAACACTTAACCCTTTAGCTCTTGCAAGTCGTCAGTCGATTCCCTGCTTTGTCGCAGTAAATTTAGTTTAAAATATGAGTAGTCACTATCGCACGCAGGAAACCTGAGTTCGACTCCCGAGTGGGGAGCGAAATTTTCATATGAGTATCTGATCTTTCTGCAGGGACGAAATATCCCTCTTAGCTCGGGTTAGCTCTGACAAGCAGGAAGAGTCGCAAGCTTGCCTCCTAAATCTGAAAGACCAAAATTGTATCGATGAGGGAGTAAAAACATCTATATTACAATTTTGTAAAAATCAAGCGGTGCAGAAAGACAAGGGTTTGGGTTCTCGATGACTTGATAAAAATTAATATGTTATTATTATTGCGCAGCCCGTCACCAACCTCGGTCTCCAC
>NW_004797336.1:169576-170525 GCF_000002075.1 Aplysia californica | reverse complement strand
GGGGGAGTCTCAGAAAAGACGCAAGCTGGGCGGGGATTAGCTAGATGTCTTTGGCTCCAGACATGTAAATTATAATAGGTGACGTCAGTGACGGATTTGATGGTTAACAAATTGGGTAACTGTCACGCAACAAACTGGCTAAGGAATTGAAAAAAAAAAATGTGTATTTTTTTTTTTACGTACAAAGAATGGGAGGTCATGTCTGAAACCAAAGATGGAGCGGTTCCGTTAATCACCATGCTTCCAGCCTAAAGGCTCGACTTCGTTTTAGTTTAAGTAAGAGTTTTACAGCAATGATAACACGATAGGGTCATAAATGGGCCGAAAAGCTGCAAGACAGTAAGAAACACAAAGAAAGAAGGAAGGCGCGATAAGGACGACAGATGATCGATAGGAAAGAAGGAGCAAACCACAACAGAGCACCCGCCAACCACCCACGGTTGACTTTGTCCTAGACGCTCAGAACTATAAGCGAGAGTAATATGAACGTGCAGACCTCGTCCCGATAGGAGGACTGCGACTTCGGGTTTTTCGGTCTTTTTAGTTTTAGTAAGAGTTTTACGGCACTTGCAACATGATAAGATCACAATTATAAGTGCCGAAGATTAGAGGGGTTACAAGAGAGTAACATAAAAAAGAAAGAGAGATAAAGATGACAGTTGTTTGACAGGAAAGAAGGAGCAAAACACACCAGAGCACCAGCCAACCACCCAATGTTACGGCCTAGTTGAGGCCTCCCTTCTTGAAATAGATTCAAATCATCATTCGCCCATGACGCTATTGCTATTTCCACGTTGGACTCAAAGGGAGTGAAGATTCTGGATACGTGGTCCAAGAGTACATTTTTTACACCGGGGAGATGAATCAAATAGTGAGTACTTCCTCGACAGCAGCTGCAAACTAGAAAAAAAATTTGTTGTTATTTTTTAATTATTTTTTTTAAAATTAA
>NW_004797336.1:167058-168089 GCF_000002075.1 Aplysia californica | reverse complement strand
CTAATCATAAAGAAAAAGAAAACCGACCTCTTGCCATAATCAAAGCCAATGCATTGCAGAATCACTAGGTCCCTGTTGAGAAAATTCATCAGCGTTCGTCTTATAGTAGAGGTTTTACGGCGCTCGCAACAGCATAAGGTCATATGAGCGCCAGAAGATTAGAGGTGTTACGAGAGAATAACAAACATAAAAAAAAGAAGGGGAGAAAAGGACGATAGATGTTTGATAGGAAAGAAGAAGCAAACCACACCAGAGCACCCGCCAACCACCCACTCAGCGTTCGTCGCACCCTCTGGTTTCGTTTGTGTAAAGAAAAGCACAACAATACAACTACGTCCAGTGAGTGCAGGGAACAAAGCAAGACAGCCAGACAGACAGACAGACAGGAACAACAGAGGAAAAGAGGGAAGTAGGACCTAGCAGTGCCGCCTCCCACTTACACTGGCTCAGGAGACAAAACAAAAATTATTTTGAAATAAGATTCTATTTAAGTGCAACACATGGACTTGAACGTGATGTCCACAAAGTGCGAGGTTATTTTTATTTATTTATTTGTTTGTTTTGTTTTAGAAAACGTTTTACAGCACTTGCAACAAAATAAAGTCATAAAAAGTCGAAGATTAGAGGTGTTACTAGAGAGTAACAAACACACATTTTTAAAAAGAGGAGGAGAGATAAAGACGATAGATGTTCGACGGGAAAGACGGAGCAAACCACACAAGAGCACCCGCCCACCACTCACGCTGTGGGAGTGAGTCTGATGGCAGGGACAGAACAATTACAGAAAAAGAAGAAGATAAAAAAAGCTTTGAGCAAGATAATAATATAATACTAAGGGTAATAATTTCGAAGACGGAAAGATAAATGCCAGTGAATGCGAGAAAAAACACAACGCACCAGGAAGAACGACAACCATATACAGTGAGATTACAGAAAACTTATCTGAAAAAAAAAACCCCACGAGTCCGTCGGATGTAACGCAGGAACAACGTACCGGTATAATGAACAGGGATAAAATATATATATATATA
>NW_004797336.1:164036-165491 GCF_000002075.1 Aplysia californica | reverse complement strand
CAAATAAATAAGGGGAAAATTTTCACATACACCCCCTCCTTATACCCTGACCACCCCCAACCCAAAGAAAAAGAAACGAGTTTTAAAAATTACAGGAAAACGCTCACAGATACAAAACATATGGGTGAGAACCGTGTTCACACTTACGCACCCATGGACACAGTACAGATCATTTGGTCGCTTTTAAGGACAAGCGGGCTAACCCAGATTTCGGGGGTTTCCAGAAATCTTGACCTACACCTAAAGTGGGCATTGTCCTACCTATAAGAGAAGTTTGGTTTCATTGGTGAGTATATTTGTTTGGTTATAGAGAAAACTCTCATTGTCCTTTAAAGTATCTGAAAAAGGGGCAAAAATTTACCATCGATTTCCTCAAAACAGCATTTTTCGGGACAGCCCACTTGTGCTTAAAAGTGACAATTTAAGCGGTGGGCATCGACCCTGCCTGTCACTTCAAATGCTACGTACTGTCTTCAAGTATTGATACAGAATCTTCAGATGTGAACATATTATAAACGTAACAAAACCACAACTTAAATGCTACATCATTATCATCATCATTGCCTTTCTCACCCTGCACCAGTGTATAGGCCACTGACAAACATTTTCTACCTTTCTCTATCCTGGGCTAGCCTCTTAATGTTATTCCACGTCTTCACACTTTTTTGCACATCAATTAATGTGATCCTTCTCCATGTTCCACACGATCTTCCCCTTGATCTTTTACCCTGTGGATTCCAATCCAACACTTTCTTTGTTATGCAGCTGCCTGATTCCCTGAGATTATGCCCAATCCATTATCACCGCCTTCTTCCTACCTCATCTCTGACTGGGATCACACTTGTTTTCCTTAATACTTCCTCGTTGGTGACCAAATCTATCTATCCACCTGATTCTCAGTAGCTTTCTTAGACACTCGTTCAAGAAAATCTGGATCAAATGCCACATAGCAACTTCAAGTGTGTAACAAAACAGAAAAGGGTGAGATGCAAAAATGGTGGGAGGTCAACCGTGCCTGGCAAACAAAAAACGTCCAGTACTTTCAAAACTTGTATGAAAATACACTCCCTTGCACAACACACAGACCAATAGCTCTGTATGCCCAGGTCCATCTTAGCCACTGTTAATCTTGCAAACTCCACAAAATTCCCAATTTTTTCATATTATGATTAACAAAGATTCTTTGTCTTTTCGAATTGGGCCGGCATTGTGGCTATAATTTTTCAAGGGTTTAGATCTCTAGATTTACTCTTTGTCTTTCAACGTAAGCTCAATGCAGAAATGTTCAGGGACCAACAGAAGAATCTTTATAGTTACAATGTGGAATTTGAACTTTAAAACGATGTCACATTTGAAATTGAAAATCGCAGCCCTAGGCGTCATAACGAAAAGCTGCCTTTTGTACATAAGTAACAATGTAGCATTTGAAAAGTCGAGGCGTGTATCTGATTCCTC
>NW_004797336.1:161947-163070 GCF_000002075.1 Aplysia californica | reverse complement strand
GGGGGGGCGAAGATGGAAGGGAAAAAATACCGCTTGAAGGAAAGAAGTGGGGAGATGAGAATAGGTAAGGAATGGATGCGCTGACAAAGAGAAGGAGAAGAACAGGATGATGATTTAATCCAGGACGGCGAAACAAAGACAAGTTTGTTTTGTCTGGTTATTCTGTATCTTCAAAAAATACTGGTGAGCAGAACAAAATAAAAGCTATTAAAAATCTTTTTTTAAAAAGACAATAAACCAAAAAAAAACATGATGACGTAGTAGAGTGTGCGAAGAAACGAGGAGCTAGACCCGGGGAAAACAGGGGGATTGGCCGGGACGACGACACTTCCCAACCTCCAGGGAAGACGCAGAAATGTCAGAAAAATAAACCAAAACAATACCAAAAACATTTTTTTTTAAAAACGTATCCACGCACAAAAACAAACCCCTCAGCATTTCCCCCCTTCCAACTGGAGAAATCGATATAAGATCAATTTCTTGCAAGAAAAAGCGCGGCGTTCCATGATTCCTGCGCGTGAGTCTGTCTGATAGTGCGTATGTGCGCGCGCGTGCGTGTTTGTAAGCGCATGACGAAAACGCGGTTTTAATACGCGCTGTACGAATGTGTGGGTGAACATATTATTCAGTGTGTTTAGCTAACGGTCGCTCTCGTCCAGCAGTCGAGACAAGAGTTAATAGATTCCAGCAGCGAAATTTGATGCGGCTAAAGGAAGGAAGGAAAGAGGAGGGGGGCAGAGAAAGAGAAAAGACAGAGAAAGAGAATGAGAGAGGGGAAGATAGAGAGGAAAAGGGGAGAGAGAAGGAGAGGAGAGAGAGAGAGAGAGAGAGAGAGAGAGAGAGAGAGAGAGAGAGAGGGAGGGGAGAAAGAAAGAGGGGAAGAAGACATAATCAAGCAAAAGACATTGAGAAAGAAAACGAGCAAAGGGGAAACTACACACCTATAGTTAATCTTCCCGTGCACGGCCAACCATTCAATGGAAATGTCACGTAAATACCAGACCCCTCGTCCTGATCACAGGGTCGACACGCATCATTGATAGCAGGCCATAGACGCAGTTACAGGTCAAAGTGGGGTTTTCTTGTGGAGGGAGGGAGGGAGGGAGAGAGAGAGGGGGAGAGA
>NW_004797336.1:159692-160997 GCF_000002075.1 Aplysia californica | reverse complement strand
GTTGTGGAGAGGTAGCCTAGGGTGGAGAGGGCATAAAAAGGTAACAGAACTGTTATGTAGAGGGGTTCGATTTTCCTCTCTTTTTTTCCTTTTTATTCCACGGGGTGTTGGTTTCGGTGAATTATACAGCACAGGGCAGAGCGTCCTGACAGGTCAGTTACCCTGATGTGAAAGTCGATCTCTAACTACGCATGGAGTATTATAATGCATCAATAATAGCATTCTCAGGTACAGTAAGCATTGCAGGAAGGGGGGGGGGGTAATAATTTCCATCAAGCGCGCACTGAAAAACATTCAAGCGTAAGGTTGAGCCCCCTTCTGGCAAAATACTAGATCTATAATAAACAGGTTATTTTCAACACCCTCAAAACATGGTAAACAAATTGAAACAGTAAGCTACCGATCAAAACGAACATCATTAGCGTAGGCTAAAGTGATATCTGAGATCTTTATTTTGGATAACATACAGCGAACAGCATTAATTTGACAGATAAAACATGGGAAAGTTAGGGGGGCGGGGAAGGGCTCAATGGGGCGGGGACGAGACAAACAAACTCACAAACAACGAAACAGCATCTCCGTTTACTATTCGCAGCTGTTTTAACGTTGTCGTTGCGCGGTTGTCGATGAAAATTTCAAACTGTGACAAACAACATATTTTTTAAAAGAAAAAACCCGACACATCTGCTCTATATATAGAATAGAAAATGTAGATCAACAGACGCCGAAAAACGCGCTGACATAAGTATCATATAACAATTTTATTATAATCATTCTTATTACTATCCTTGTTAAACAAACAAAAAAAGAACGAAAAAAAGAAGAAAAGAGAAAGAAAAAAAATTCAAAAAGACAGACAAAAACAGGAAAAAAAAAAAAAAAAAAAAAAACCCCCCCCCCCCCACACACACACAGGAACACACACTGATCAGAGAAATTGTGGGCACCTGGATAGATGGGAGTTACAGAAACATAGGCGTCTCATGGCATCCCTTTGACCGAGGCCTTCCAGCAGGCAGCAGAAAGATTAACCTAACCTTTCTTCCAGCGACAACCCAAAAGAGTAAAAGCAGCGGATGAAAGTAAAGTCAACATAACGTACATTAGTATTATTGAACACTTTGCAAGTACATGTAGTGATAAATGATTAGGGAAAACAATAAGGAAAAAAACAAAACCCAAACAGCTTTTTTTGTTGAGAGAAACCTTGCGATTATGAGCCACGAACTAGTAATATGGATGGGCAAATAATGTATTGTCAGAAAGCAGAAGAAAGACGGGTGTGTACGTATATATATATATATA
>NW_004797336.1:153629-155326 GCF_000002075.1 Aplysia californica | reverse complement strand
GGGGGGGCGCTAATCTTTTCACCATGCACAAAATTTTAAAGTACGCATGTCCCGAGTTCGATGGGAGAGGGGGTAGTGGGATCGGAAAAGAGGCAGCCCGAAAAAAGTACGCAAAACAAAACCAGAACGGCCATAAAATCTCCAATTTTTCACTCGATGCCAGTGCCCCGAAGCAACAGCTGTCCATACGACAATTTGCCAGTCATTTTTGGGGGGAAAACACAGAGGAACACAGCTCCGTGGGGTCGCAGAGTACTTTGAGGAATACAATACAATAGTGCAGAGTGAAGAACGTACAAAAAACCCCCAACAAAAACAAAGCAAAACAAACAAACGCCGAATAAAGCTACAGTGCCCATGTTCTGCTGGGGGTATCGCAAAGAATGGGGTAAGCGCCCCTACCTTTTTTTTATGTAGTTATAAAAAAAAAGATACCTCCAAATTTAAATTTAACTCTTTTAAAGTCGAAGCGAACACGTCATAATGTCCGACCAGCAGCAAACTACGCTCGAACCGTCATATCAGAAATACAAACCAGCATGTTTAACTAATCGTATGCAAATAGTTACGAGCCTTATCAAAGTTTAAATAAAGATAAGAGAGTAGGCAAATGTGTACGAATAACGAGAATACACTTCTTATTTTAAAGTGACCCAAAAAACAGCATTTCTTCAGGCGTCGTCGAATGACCAGAACGCGCGTTCCCAAAGAGTTAACGTCCATCTCCGACAGGACGGAGAAAAAGCGCTGGACAGCCTTGAAAACTTCCCTTGTTTGTTTGTTTGTTTGTTTGGATAAAGAGATGCATGCTGACACAATAACGGTCATTTGGTGCTAGGAAAAAAATAAGACAGACAAAAACAACAGAGGGAAAGTAAAGAAAAGAAGAACCTACCAGTGGCGCCCTCCAACCACCCACAAAACCTCCCTAAAAATATCTTTAACAACAACAACAACACACAACAACAACAATAAATAAACGAACAAACAATCTTTTTTAAAAAAGGCAATCGAAACAGGGTCATTCCTTACGTGCATAAGTACGATACAAAATGAGCCATCGGCACAAAAGCTTTGAACAGACCTGAACAGTCAGTCCCCGCTGCGGGTTAGAACAAAAGCCATCAGCACTGTCGTTTAGGATGATGCCAACTGAGCTGTCAGCGCTCCCCTGCCACCCAGCCAAGAAAATCAGTCTTTGACAAAGGCACTTTCGTAAATTCTTCTTTAAAAGTGCGTATATTTATACCGCAGGGGAATCAGACACCCGTTTTTGTTGTTGTTGTTGTTGTTTTTGTTTTTTTTTGTTGTTTTTTTTTTGGGGGGGGGGTTGTTTGTTTGTTGTTGTTGTTGTTGTTTTTTGGTTGTTTTTTTTTTGGGGGGGGGTTATAAAAATAATATTAAGTAAATATTGGTGTAATTTTAAAGCCTATTCATATGCTCTACTTTTGATTATTTAAAACACTCATCTGTCTTGAACTGAAGTCGAGATATTTGTGATTGAAGGAGCTGGGGCCGCCTAGCGTCAAAGTCAAAGGAAAAATTAGCGCACCAACGTTTGCTGATTTCAAAACCTCGATTGTCCTTGGAAAGTGCAAATTTACTTTTTTTTTATGCCTTCGTTCAACCTTTTTGTCAGTATAATTGAAATAGGAATGTGTTTTTCAGTGAATATTAAGGGTGAAGAGCCCCCTTAC
>NW_004797336.1:150532-151465 GCF_000002075.1 Aplysia californica | reverse complement strand
CTCTCTCTCTCTCTCTCTCTCTCTCTCTCTCTCTCTCTCTCTCTCTCTCTCCATCCCTCTCTCTCTCTCTCTCTTTCTCCCTCCCTCCCTCTCGACGACCGTATTATTGAACACTTCTTAAGCCGTATTGAACTACATGTATCTACATATTCTGTGGACATACTTACAGGCCTCACATCCATAAAAACGTCTCACATGTTGGGTCCTTGGGAAAGGCACTTCATACGATTCCCCCCACTTAGCTCGGTCCTATCGGAGATGGACGTTAAAATCTAAGGTCCCGCCTCTGAAATACCCGTAGCGCTACAAGGCGCGTGAAACCTGTAAAATTTCGCACATTTACCCAAACCATCCATAATCTGGCAATCTCTCTTCGTGTAAGCAATTGATATGTAGGAGCGGTTGTGACCCCGAATTCGCAAGCACATATTATTTTTCCTGTAGAAAAAAACCCAACCGTATATTACCAGCAAAGTAGTTATCGCAGTACGTTCTTATAGCGTTCCGAGAGTCTCGAGCTATCCCATATAGTTGACATGATTCCTGCTTCCCCAATTTTAAGCTGTACCCAGTTTAGTATTAGTACTTTCAGCATAAAATGGTCATTTAAGTGCCGAAGAATAGGTGTTATAACAAATACAAAAAAGAAAAAAGAGGAGAGATTAATTACGACGACAGATGTTTGACAGGAAAGAAGAAGCAAACAACACCAGAGCACCTGCCAACCACCCCGCAGTCTGTACGCAGAGTAAAAAACATGATGTGGACAAAAAGATCTCTCTCTCTCTCTCTCTCTCTCTCTCTCTCTCTCTGTGTCTCTCTCTCTTTTCTTCCTCTCTGGCCCCATTCGCTACTCAAATCGGGACACTCACCCGTTTGGAGCCACGAACGTGAATCACAACCATGCTACATCCAACCTTCTGTAACACTCAC
>NW_004797336.1:148523-150432 GCF_000002075.1 Aplysia californica | reverse complement strand
TCCCTCTCTCTCTCTCTCTCTCTCTCTCTCTCTCTCTTTCTCTCTCTCTCTCTCTCTCTCTCTCTCTCATACTCGGGTATTCGTGTGACGTGTGTGAAGTGAAAGGTCACGATGCCTTCCCCTCAAGGTCAACCCGACCCTCCATCTCACGTGACTTTCACAAGTGACAACGGATAGAAGAGGCCATTCATTCATCTGGGAAAAGCTCTCATTCCCAATCTGTCCATCCTACTTTCCCCCCGAGATATCCTTCTCCATACTTCACCCCTGTCTTCCTTAATGTTTTCGTCACTTCCTCCGCCTCCCTTTTTCACTCTGTTTCCGTCTGTCTGTCTGTCTGTCTCTCTCTCTGTCTCTCTCTCTCTCTTTCTCTCTCTCTCTATCTCTCCCTCTCTCTATTACTCACTCTCTGTCTGTCTGTCTATGTGTCTGTTTGTCTGTATGTATTTCTGTCACACACACACACACAGAGAGAGAGAGAGAGAGAGAGAGAGAGAGAGAGAGAGAGAGAGAGAGAGAGAGAGAGAGAGAGAGAGAGAGTCCACAAAAAAGAGGCAAATTGTCTCCCTTATCACATTTGTTCATTTTTATATCCTCTCTCTTCTTTTCCCTCAGATCCCTAATACTAATACTTTCATTTTCATCTTCTGGGTTCCTTCCCCACCCCCTCCCCCCAAATACATGTACACAATAATATAACAAAGGCACCCCACCCTCCTCCCCCAAATCCACCTCCTCCCTAAATTGTTTCTTTCCCTAAAACACAATAATGATACAAAAGACACCCACCCAACCCCATCCCCTTTCTTCACATAGCGAGCTCACACAACAACAGTACTCCCACTCGTCTGTTTGCACGACACTCGAGGACTGTGCCAACTTGCCCTTCAGTCCAGCCAGTAAACGAAGCCGACGGCGGATCCGCACTCTTATTAAAAGCTTTGTGGTCGTCTTCTCCTCGGCTATGTTTTCTTCTTCCGCTTCTCATTTTCAACTCCCTCCTCCTCATCCTCTTCTTCGTGTTCTTTCCTTGTTCTTCGTCTGCAGCAAACCCTTTCCACAGCCCTGAAGTTATATCCTAGAATGGGAGGGGTGGGGGAGGAGAGTGGGCCCACCTTTTCCTTCAATCAGGACTATTGCCAATCCCAATTTATCTGGACAGCCAGAGATAAAAACACCAGCTCTCTTACAGCCCCCTACCCCTCCGCCCCTCTCCAATTCCTTTTTTGCATATTTTCTTGATTCTACCTTAGACAACTACGTCCTTTCCATTCCCTAACCATAGTTACTGATACAAAGTTATGTCCTGATTTTTACAGTCCTTACAACACTGGCCCCAAAAAGGGACAAGGTGATGAGGAATTGAGGGGGGGGGGGTGAGGGGACGGACATGGGGAAAGGGAGAGGGAGAGAGAGAGGGGGGGAGAGAGAGAGCGAGAGAGATAGCGAGAGAGAGAGAGAGAGAGGAGGAGGAGGAGGAGGAGGAGGATGAGGAGGAGGAGGGGAGGGAAAAAATTAAAGTATTAAATCGTAAGAGTTCCGATACACAATTTCGTTAAACAAAAGCCAGAAACTGGACGCATGAACAGGTTATCCTGAAACCTACAAACACTCAGAGTTCAGACGATGCCACATTAACGTCCCTTATGTCCACATTCTCTTATGCGTGCGTGCATGCTTGTCCTGAGGAGTGGGTGTGGGGTGGGGTTAGTAAAAGCAATACAATACACGGATATTGCTGTAATTTTGAATTCCAAAAGCCTAACAATCTAATAATTATATTCCAACAACAAGAAAGTCACCACATTTTTCCCTTCTTTTTGGAGTTTTGTGTTGTTTTAGTATCAGCACCCGTGTCACCCAGATTAAACCATTGAATGCGTTCTGCGTGGCGATTCCCGGACACCCC
>NW_004797336.1:146634-147737 GCF_000002075.1 Aplysia californica | reverse complement strand
GGGGGGGGGGGGATATACCAAGTAGCAAGAAGGACAACAATGACTCGGACCCATGATATCAACTCAAGCTTCAAATTTTCCCACACAAAGTTTGAAACCAAGCGCGATCTAGTGATTGTAATGATTGCACATTAAAAAAAAACCCACAATAGACCTAATTTAGATCATTATTAGGCTGACCACTTCAACCCTACCTGTCTGGGCAAACCAAGGAAGACTGGGGACAGGGCACTTCGTTGGCTCAGTTGTTACCACACTGGTCTACGGAGAGGATGGCCCTGGTTTGAATCCCCAATGGGGCATTCTTAAACGTGTATTGATTTAGGAAGTTTGTAAAGCTCTCCACCTATTTGACATGGTCTAATCGGAGATGTACATTAAATTCGGGGGTCCTGTCTCTTATACAACCATAAACCATTGAAAGAGGCCTTAAATATAATACTGCAATACATTGGGGACAGCATCGCAGTAGATAGACGAAGACACTCGAACCAAACAAGACTTTTACCTCACGCCGAAAACAAACTCGTGTCTTTCACGTACAACGACAAAGAGCCCCCCGACAGAGACAGAGGTTCATCTTAGCGGTTACCAATTACTTTCAAACCTGTCCAGGATGACCACCCACTGTTGAGTAGAAAAGTGGTCATCTTAGACCTATGGTCCTAGGGTCCTCTTGGGCAGTGACATTATCATATTATAAGACACAAACGCAGGAAGCGGGAAGGGGAATGGTCGTTACTGGTTGTTGTCTTAGGCGGGTGGTCGCTAGAGAAAGTTGGACTGTACTTAACAGAGTAGCCAGCGTAAGTAACCTTAGGCCATGCACTGTCCTCAACAGTAAACATTCCGAAGCCTGGGGAAACTTCTCGACCGGCAGGCCAAATCTTCCGACAAACTTTCCCCGACGCCGAAATTACTTCTCTGTTTGTCGGCCAGTGCTGGAGCAAGGAGGCTACATTCACGTCATGGACACTACGTGAAGGCACTTGAAGAAATTGAAGACCTCTGATCACGGGTGTCCTCACACGCACGAACACATACACAAATGCAAGCACACACAAACGCACAAACAAATGCTCGTGTGCACACCCCCCTCCCCT
>NW_004797336.1:136291-143906 GCF_000002075.1 Aplysia californica | reverse complement strand
GGTACTGAGCTAAGTTTCAAAGCGTACTGCAAAGAGAGTTTTTTCCTTGTAAGTTCCAAAGATGGTTCATGCGCTTCTGCCTGTAAACAGGCAGAAAAACAAAAAAACAACAACAGCAACAACTAATTTTTTAAAAGAAAACAACCAGAATCTTTTTTTTTTAAACCTAGAAAAAAAAAGCACATTTCAACTCAGGAAAGCAACAAATAAAATAGCACTGCCAACAAAAGAGACTGACTGTTGCTTTTAACCGCAGCTTACACCCTTTTTGGGTATAAAAGAGAAACCAAGTAAAATAAACGAACACTGGGAGGTAATAAACAGGCAGTCATTGCAACAGACAATAAGTCATTTCACAGGCAGAAAGTGGTCTTCTGACAATAGACTGCGTTATTTGTTTAGGTGGGTCAGGGGGTGGAGAATGGTGGTTCTCATGAATGTTGACAAGTGCCATCCAGGCCTCAAATTCCCGAGAGTACATTAATCTTTAAAGTAGAAATAGAAAACAAACAAAAATGTTGACAAGCAGCATTGTAATAATCGATCTCAACTCTTCTGATGCAGGTGTTTTAGTTTTACGTCCTTATTGACACGATTTAAGTTATAAAGGAGGAAGTCTTTAACCATGCCTGTCGGGGCCAACCCGAGCTGAGAGGAATACTACTACGTCCCAACAGAAAGACCCTATAATGATACAAAACGTGCACCTGTTTTCGTCCCACATCCTCGTTTCACTACCCATTTTCGTCCCACTATCTTCCGCCGTTATTTTACCTGTTTTCGCCCCACATTTGTAATATCATAAATATCCGATTACCTCTCGATACCTATAATCGGGAGAACCCAATTTCGTCCCACAATTTTCATTTTTGAATTTCGCCATACCCGTGTTCGTCCAACATCGATTCGATTACTTACAGGTTACTACAATTGCCACTCCGATTCCAAAAAATGGTTTCAAGATGTGCAGAGAAGATCCAAATTTTTCAAAAACATCAACAGGGAGGTAGAAGTAGGATTTCCTCCAGGATGAAAAGGTGTATAAAAATTTTGCAGAATAAATGTCTCTCATAAAACAGTTTCGACATTCATTGTAATAAAACTCTTGTTAAAAATCCGTTATAAATCTAGTATAAATCTGTGCATATATCATATTGTTTCCAGTCTGACTGCCACTGTCTCGCGGAATTAGAAGATCCCATCAAACAGCAGATATAAAGTACGGTACGCCTCAAAATATCACCAACACATCTGCACATCAGAGAGAGAGAGAGAGAGAGAGAGAGAGAGAGAGAGAGAGAGAGAGAGAGAGAGAGAGAGAGAGAGAGCGTTACTATAGGTATCGAATTGTATATATAATCGGTTACATTCTGCTGCAAATGTGGGAAGAAAAGGGTTAAAATCGTGGCTAGCGAAAGTCCAACCTTTCTCTTACGTACCATACTTCATCTCTGCCATTTACTGGAAATTTCAACCTATCATGTGAGTACAGAGTGCAAAGTTTTGCCTTGGATTTATAACATATTTTTAATACGAGTTTTATTACAAGGACTTTTATCAAAAGTTTTATCTGAGACATTTAAAAACAAATGTTCATCCAGCACGAAATCCTATTTCTACCTCCCTGTTGCCAACAGTGTGGGTGTGATTATAACAATGACTTTTCTTTGCGCATCGTAAAACCAGTTTGGAATGGGTGGCATTTGCAGTGATCATAAATAATCGAGTCAATGTGGGACGAAAACGGGTGGGACGAAATTCAACATTAAAAATTATGAGACGAAAACGGTTTCTCCCGATACAGTAACTCCCAACAAACGAAATGAACTCGGATCTTTTGCGTGCTGCGGCGGGGCGCCTAACCGTTACGGCACAGACACGGGCGCAATAAAAACCGCTGGGTCTGCATGATCGCGTTTTGGACGGAAAATAGGACAGTCAGGCCAGAGTACTTGTTTATCACACACAGAAATCAGCACAAATAATAAACGTTGACCTCTTTCAGACCGGGGTACCCTGAGCAATTGGCCGACAGCACACAGCCATTCAGGACTATTAATGAGCGGCGCCCACGGACAAAGGGAGAGCCATACATCACAGCCGGTCCAATTTGTTTGATTGTCCTGTTAGTATCTGTCTGCTTGCTTGTTTGTGTGTTCGTATGTCTGTTTGAGTAAAGAGAAGCACATCGACACAATAATGGCCATTTAGCGCTGGGGACAAGACAGACAGACAGACAGACAGACAGACAGACAGACAGACAGACAGACAGACAGACAGACAGACAAACAGACAGAAAGACACACAGACAGACAGAAACAACAGAGGGAAAGTAAAGAAGTTGGACCTACGACTGGCGCCCTTCAACCACCCGCGATTGTCTTGTGTTGAAAGGAATAACGATTCTTGAGGAAAGAGAACCTCGAACATCACCAACATCGGTTTTTTTTATCATTATGATAATTAATATTAACAATAAAATTATTACTATTATTATTACTATTATTATATTGTTGTTGTTATGTTGTTGCTGTTGCATTGTTGTTGCTGTTGTGTTGTTGTTATATCATTATTATTATTATTAATTAATAGTATTATTATTATCTGTTTTCATTATCATCATCATTACCTATTACATCACAATGATCATAACTACATCACCATCCACATTACGGTTGAAGGAAAGAATAAATTGCCCAAATTGTTTTGCTATGGGAATTTTTTTCTACTTTGTGAGGTGTTTGCCCCCCTGAAACGAGTCCATTAACCCACAAGTCTCATTGGTGGACGAAATGCGACACTGCCACGGGTTGCCTCGCAGGCTTGTGTAGAACAGCGATTAGGTGCTTAATCGCCATCGCATGCAAAAGACGTGAGTTCGATTCCCGAATGGGGGAATTATTTTTCTTCAGTAATCAGAAATTTAATTTTCTTTTTTTTAAACAAGCGTCTCCTTCTTTCGGTTGAGATTCTGTTTTCTGCTCAGTCAGGATGCCCCAGACAGTCAGGGTCAGGAAGCAGCCCGCATCCAAAAGTATGTAAACTGTGTCCAATTTTAAAGTTTTTATTTAATCTTATATGATTGTTTTTAAATTTACATTTATTTCTGCATTTATTTGCTTATATATATATTTTTTTATTTTTGTATTTGTTTGTTGTTTGTCTTGTTGTTGTTGTTTGTTTGGGGTGTCAAAGGCTTTCATGTATTTTTTCCCGACTAACCACACAACCTACACTCAGGCGACAAGGACATGTTCTCCGCGCAGAGCACTGGATTTTGTTTGTTTGTTGGTTTGAGTTAAGACAACACGCATTGGCACAATAACAGTGATTTAGTGCTGAGAAAAAGCAAGACAAAGACACAGAAACAAAGAAGAATAGTAAAGTAAGACCTACCAGTTTTGCCCTAAAAGGTGAGAGAATACCAAAATATATACTCTATGAAGTCCCAAAGAATTGAAGGAAGAAAGAAAGAGAGCAACCTGTTCCAGTATACAAAGAAAACATGATGGACATACAGTATACAATGTATAACCTAACCTGTAATGTGTAGGACTTGTGAGAAAGCTTAACCAATACCAGAGTCGCCACTACAACAAGAAAGCATGCACTATACAATATTAACATTGTCTTATTGCACTCACTACATTCGACATTTTTAGATTTTAAGTACTCATTGGTCAAATTATCTGCATTATGTGTCATCACTTATTTTGAGTATAGAAAAAAAACGTCCACCAGATAATAGCCATGTTGCTAGGAAAAACCCGCAGATAGACAGACAGACAGACAGACAGACAGACAGACAGACAGACAGACAGACAGACAGACAGACAGACAGACAGACAGACAGACAAGAAATAGGGAGGGAAATTAAGCAGTCTGAATTGCCAGTGCCACTATACACCGTACCTTCATGCACTCTAGCACTAGGAGGAGAATAACTGGACAAACACCATCTTCTGCCATGGGGGGAGGGGTGGGGTGGGTAATGCTTTCACACACACACACACATGCTTTGAAAATTGAATTTAAATAAAAAGAAAACAACAACAAAAAAGGCTTTCTGTTGGAACATTTGTCTTCTTGCGTCCATCCCCTAACTGGACATAAGATATAGCATTTCCAAAGGGGTGTACTCGGGTCTCTACAGGCGCGCTGGCCTCTGGAGGAATCTCGGCGAGAGGGCAAGACCACTGGAATTGTTTTTTTCCAACCCATTACTGAAACGCTTCAGTTCTCAGCAATGTTCCTAATGCTTGTCAAGTCGGTAACCTGTAACAACCAAGTCCCCAAGAGAATAAGAAGGGGTGGGGGGGTGGTATGGATAGAGAGAAAGAGACAGAGAAAGCGATGGAGAGAGGAGGAAAGGGGGGAAGGAGGAGGTTGTAAAATGCAAGGAGACAGACGGTTTAAAAAAAAAAAAAGACAAAGACAGGAAAGTTGATAGACGAGCAGAGGCAATTAGACATACATATGAAGAGAGAAACGGAGAGAGAGAGAGAGAGAGAGAGAGAGAGAGAGAGAGAGAGAGAGAGAGAGACACACAGAGAGAGAGAGAGCGAGAGAGAGAGAGAGACAGAGAGAGAGACAGAGAGAGAGACAGAGAGAGAGAGAGAGACCGGTTCCGTTCCACGAGCTGACGACTTGCGGTGCAGCAACTCTCCCTGCTCTGACCCGCGCGTGACCTGTACGGACCCCTTACAATAGGATCGGTCAATGGACGGACGCCTCAACGGGGTCGCCGGCCGCGAGGATTTGGGCCAAGTTCGCCACTTGCCACGCCATCGACACACAGAACTCGAGGAACGACAGAGACAGGCAGACAGCTTTCCCAGAGAGGCGGGTAAGATAAAGAGCTCGCCCCCCCCCCCCCCCCCCCCAAACCCAAAAGAAAAAACAACAAGAACCAGCAACAAGACAACAATAAAACTAAAACAAGAAACTTTTTTTTTCAGAGAACAAGACAAAACAGACACACAAAAGAAAACCAACAAAGAAACCAATCAACTGAGAGGACTACCGTTGATTACGTCCCTCCGAACAAAACAGAACTTGGAACGGGTTACGTAAAATTGCTGGCACAGGAGTAAAATACATGTATTAGCCGTATTTTTTGTAACTCGTTTTCATTTATTCATTTATCTATTCATTTTTTAAATTGATGTATTAATTTGGCTTGAGTTAAACACAGCTTTGACATTAAATAGTGCGCCTGTCAAAGGGAGAGAAAAAATCGTGAGTGTGTGTCTGGACAGTGTTTTAAAATCGCAAACAATCCCAATTCGATGAGATAGAAAGAAAAGTGGAGCTCTGAACAGTGCCATCATTTTTTTTTTACCTCCACATTAATTCACATAAAACGCTGTCCTCAGATCTATAACCACAATTAGGACAAAATGGTGGAGGGCTTCCAAATTGGCCAATTTTAAGAGTGCAATGTACGCTGATGGCAGAGCGCGTCCGACATGTTTTGCTGGATTGGTATTTTTTTTGGTCTTTGGTTGGTTTTTTTTAAAGACTTCTGGAGTGGCATTAAAGCATTGCTAGGAACTGAACCTTTTCATTAGATGGGTCGGATTTTAAAAACAAAACAAAGGATTTGTTCTTGCTGTCTATCTGTCCCTTCGTTGTGTGCAAACTGTATAAAGCGAAGCAAAATTTATCTCGAAAAATATTTACTACACCGGCTTCACATACAGTGGCGTCCAAAAGAAACTAGATAATGCAATCACTCCATCATCGTGTTAAAGCGTTACACTACTCGCTCATGCAGCATATACAGACATTTAAAGCAAAATAAATTCTGCATTATACCTGGCACATTAATATTTCATCTTTGCTAAGAGACGTTCGAGATATGGCCACTCAAAACTGACCTTAAAAAATCAGGCTTGGCAAAATAGTGCGAAATCAAAGAAATGTAAAATTGTGTTCAACCGTAAATTAAGTTGCATCAACATTGGAGGGATGAACATGTATTGAACATATCAAGTGAAAAGAGTACACTATTGTCTCTGCAACGAACAGCATCTCCTCCTTATTCCAAACAGATGGGAAAACAGAGCAGTTAGAAATACCACGCAAAACCTGGACTTGACATCACATGTTAATTCGTATGAATTTGTTTTTGTTTATGAGCTATTGGTTTAAACCTTTTTTTTCCTCCAGATGAACTGTGTCAGATGTTGGGCATAATCATCTGTCGGTGGGGAACAGAGTCCACGAAACTGCCGTGGTTTTGGGTGGAATTAAAAAAACCGCCCTCGTGAGAATCATCGGATGGCTTGGTTTAGTAGACTATCGCGCAAGTGCTGGAACGTCGTCTTACCCTTATTTTCGTCATGGTGTCATTCAAGTGGATATCTCAAGCATAGCAAAGAATTTTCCCTCTGCGGCAATGCCACTTGACAATTTTTGGAAAACCACATCAAACCAACGTTGGTGTCACTGGTGTGGTCACCAGTAAATAGTCCCGATATGAATCTTAAATGGATGTGAAATCCCACGAAACACCAGCTTAGGAAAAGCGACTTTTCTCCCAATGCAAACCCTTTGTTTGCAACTCTGTGTGACATTTTGGATGAAATGACAGATAAATATGTCCAACATTTAATAGAGTCAATGCTAACAGGGTTCTTGCACTACACCAAACCAATGGCTCCTTAGCAAAATAACAATTAGCAAATTTTATGTCAAGTCTAAAGTCTTGCGTGGTATTTGTGAATGGTCTGTATTCCGCTTCGTATGAAACTACCGTAATATATTGTACATGTAATAAAATATTGTTTATTGCAGAGACAGAATTCTCCATTCACCGGATATGCAATGTACGAATATTCTCCCACTATTGGTGTTCCTCAATACATGTGCGAAGACATTTTTACATTTCTTTGATTTCGCACAATTTTACCAAGCCCTACCTTTTAAAGGTCAGTTTAGAATGACCATATCTCGGGCGTCTCTTAACATGGATGAATTATTAATTTGCCAGCCAGATGAGGCAGAATTTGTTTAGCTTTATATTGGCAGGCTGCATAAGTGGGGTAATGCAAAACTTTAACACGATGATTGAATGACTGAATTTTCAAGTTTCTTTTGGACGCCACAGTATAATTTTTACTGGAACGTAATTCTTGGCGTGTTGGCAGGATGGGAGGATGGGTAACCTACGTACAAGAGGGGGAATCGTTTACACGCTAAAAGTAGTCTCACACTGGCGAATACATGACCATAACTGTGTTTATAGCGCTGTAAAACACCTGCCAAATAACACCATACCATACAGTCTCAATACACACTGGCGGGATTTGCCAGTTAACTTTCGATTTACTATAAGCACATTAAAATAAAAGTGGCTTAAGTCGAAGGAAGAAACAAGACAGACAGAAAAATGAGAGTTAAAAAGAAAAGAAGTAGGACCAAAAGGAGGAAGCTTCCAGCCACCATGCAAAAACGGATTCCAGTACCTCGAAAGAGGCAGGGATCATAATAATATTATCACCTGGAGTAGAGATTCGACGCAAAACAATAAGGGTCTTGAACATCTAGCTCTCACTGGCAAAATTGAGCGCAAGCGAGGCAGGGGTAGGCCCAGAACAACATACTTAGGGAA
>NW_004797336.1:133871-135225 GCF_000002075.1 Aplysia californica | reverse complement strand
GGGGGGGGAGAAAGAGATCTGCTTGCTAAGCAAGCAATGCCATTGACCCCACGCCTGTTGGTAATAATTACGGTGTGAACAAGGATTGAGGGGGGTGTAGAATGGTGATAATAACACACGTACAAAACGCGGAAAGAAGAAAACGAGGGAAACTACATGAGGACAATGGAACGGGCGAAAGGTAAATGGTGTCACAGAGAAAACAATAAGGAACGATAATGAAAAGAGAAAGAGAGAGAGAGAGAGAGAGAGAGAGAGAGAGAGAGAGAGAGAGAGAGAGAGAGAGAGAGAGAGAGAGAGAGAGAGAGAGAGAGTTTTGTTTGGTAAACAGAGAATAGGGCGAAAGGAAAATCGACCCAACCATAAAAAAAAAGGTGTCCATTGTCCATGACATTAAAGACAATGGGAGAAAGAGAGAAACAAAGGGAAACAATCTCCTGGTTCAGCTGCCCGAGGGGAAAATGAAAAATGTAACCTCATCTTTCAAACCTGTTGGGTTTTTTTCTAGCAAAAAACAAACAAACAAACAAACAAACAAACAAACAAAACCCCAACCTTTTGCTTGTCTGTTCCAATGGAACTCGAAAATCACAGCACAAGATTCCATGGACAAATACTATCCCCAAGATAAAGAACTAGAAAATCAATACATGTACATCTTATTTTGTGTTCATTCTTCCTCCTTTTTAAATTGTTTTTTTACATGATTTCTTTGTCTATTGTGGCGCGCGTGTGTGTGTGTGTGTGTGTGCGTGTGTGTGTGTGTGTGTGTGTGTGTGCGTGCGTTGTTTAGGAGATATTGTTTTTATGTTCTTCCTTTTAAAACTGTTTTTGGAGTCAAATTTACGATGATGGCAAAAAAATGTGGTCAAGATTTTAATATGATGCGCTCGAGCATAATGCAGGTCAGAAGACGGGGGCTGAAAGGAAAAGGGTATTCTCGAAAGGAAGAGAATAACCCAAGCCCCAATCGGGACTCGAGAGGACCAAACAGTATCCGCATGTCGGCCGAGTCCATTAACCAACAGCGCCGCGGTGGCGCTGAATTATAAAATATATGTGCATGTTTTGTTTTTTTGTTCTAGTAAGAGTTTTACCGCACTTGCAACACAAAAAGGTCAAATAAGTGGTGAAGAATATATGTGTTACAAGAGAGTAACGTACACAACAAAGGAGGAGAGATAAGGACGATAGATATTTGAAAGGAAGGAAAGAACAAACCACACAAGAGCGCCCGCCAACCACCCACAAACATGTACATGTACACAAAAACGTTTGGCATTAAAGGCCTACAGAGAGGCTCAACCCATTGTCACGATTGTGTTTTACTTGAATGATTTGGTGGACAAAGCCC
>NW_004797336.1:123167-132109 GCF_000002075.1 Aplysia californica | reverse complement strand
ACACACACACACACACACACACACACACACACACACACACACACATACATACATACACACACGAACTTTCAAAAAAATATCCCTTCTTGGTTGAAGCAAATTGCAGATGGCAGCTTAAAAAAAGCGACTGGCCAAGTTTATAGGACACACAATGCGGAAAGAAGCATAGAGGAGAATATAGTAGCAAAAGGCAAGTTTGATGGAAAGAGAGGTAGAGGCAGATATACGGGGAAAAGATACTGGACAGATTGACAACATGGCTGGGAACATTAACAGCAAGATCGACAGACATCATCGCTGCAACGCAAGACATAGAAGTGGATGTCCACGATCGCCAACGCCAGTCGGCACGGCACCAGATGAGTAGAGTAGAAAAGCTCCGGGGTGGACTGATGACAAACAAACACGGAAAAGAGTAACAGAATGATAAACTGTGTCGATGAATAGATGCACCGAGTCGGAGGTGATCCACAGGAACTCTAAAATCACAAACACAAGATTTCTTCCATCGACAAATTACTATCCCAAGATAAAAAATTCGAAAATCAATATATTTCATTTTGTGGCAATTCCTACCTTTTTTCTTCTTTTTGAAACGATTGTTTTGCCTTTTTGTTGTTTTTGAGGGGGGGGGGAACAAAGGGTATACAAAACTCGACGGGAAGACTGATTTTCTGACAAAACAGTCCATCATGTTACCTGGGACAGTTATCAAAGAAATTAGAAATAGTAAAAGGTTTACAGCCCCCGCCCCAGTACATTCTGGAACAGGAACAACATCAGGAAAATACAAGTATTTCTTTTGTTCATATCAAAAGTTTTGAGTTTTGAGTTTAAGAGAGAAAGATGCCATATATAATGCTGAAATTTTGCAGGGAAAAAGGAACATAAAGCAACGTATTTCAGTTTTTATCAGTTACACATCAACAATACAATCTGGCGGTCATTTACCAGAGAAGAAAAACTGAGTGTGATGAGTCAGACAGACTATTAAAACAAAGTGAGTAAAGAATCTGGTTTATCATGAGCACTCTTGAGAATGACTTATCGAACAAGACCAAATTCCCAATTTAAAAAATAGAGGAAACGCAGTAAAACAAACACTAATATGACAGGACTAAAAAAGATCCTAAAAGTACAGGATCATCACCCAAGACATCATTCTGCACTCCTACAGGAAACACCCCCCCCTCCCCCCTCTCCAATAAAACAAAAGGTGTACATACGTTTATTTATTTATATTTTTTAAAAATAATTTTTTGTTAGTTGGCTTCTCATCAAGAATTTATCCCTTTTATTTTCTTTAAAAAAAATTGTAACTGAATTTTTTTCCATGTTTTCAACATTGCAGACTCTTATTACAGAATAATTCACTTTCTTATTTGACGGCAATTTCGTTCCTCTAATCTACTGTAAAAAGAAGTTTTCTAGATCTTTTTAATTTTCTGAAAATTGCAGTCTATAAACCAGGACATTGAGTGTAATTTAAGAGACAAAAAATGAGACACATAATTATCCTAGACTTTCAAGAGTTTCAAAAAAAAATGTAGATGGGAATTAGCTACCACTTCAGAGAAAAGTAGCACAGAGTGACAACCGCGGTTTACCTACAGTAAGACAACAGGATATCACTGATATCAGTAACGCACATGCTACTAATTTGGCAACATAGAAACATACATATTTAAGAGAAAACTCATCTGGATCGATAACAACAAGGGAAAACTCACCTAGGTTATTATTATCTTTACTGGTCATTCCCTGAGTGGTGGTAGATGGTCCCTCTCCTGAACTCGCAATTGCTCTAGAAGAGGACTGAGGTAAATGCCGTGGAGTAGTGGTACTAGGGGAAGGAGTTGTGGTGTACATCCCAAAGCTGTTTGAGTTAGAGGACTCGTCTTCCTCCCCCTGGCTCTGAGATGGCATGGCGAGGTTCACAGAGGAGGAAAGTATAGAGGACACACAGCCCGTTAGGTTTGGACCACCACCGGAGTTGCCACTGAGAGACAATGGCATTCGGCTCAAACCTGAGGAGCCTTCAGGAGCAGTACTAGACACAGAGCTGTAGCAACCAGCCTGGACTGAGGAGTCACTGGACATCAGGTGGCCACTGCTACCACCACTTCTTTGACCGTCCGAAGAGCTGGGCCCTTGCTGAGTCCGTGGATCACCCATCAGGCTAGAGTGAGCCGGTGCAGAGAGGGAAGTGAGGCTGTATCCGGGTGTGGTGTTGCCGCCACGACCACTGCCACTACTGATCTGGTTCAGCTGAGCAAGCGAGCCGTGGGCGCCCCCCACACGGTTCGAGTCCATCTCTCTGACTATTGTCGAGAAACGGACATGAAGACCATATATGCACTGTGGAAGCAAACAGAAATATCAAAGAATTAAATATTTCTTTTACGTATATACAGGGATATAAAAATATACCGTTTTGCTTTATACATTTCAGCTATAGTTTCTTCGTTTTCGTATTCGCTGGTTAAAAGAATTCTAGATCATTTATCAATTTGTCTATATGCCCACGAACTTTGCAGCAACTGAACAAAAATATTTTTTCCAAAAATCTTAATCCAGTAAAAAAAAAGTTTCTCTATTTGGCTCCTATACTAAAAACTGCTCTTTGGGTCCATACACACAAAATGATTTTCGATACCTCACTTTCAAACTGCTCATTTCAATAAAATAACATCACTCTGTCCCCTATATTTTGGTGCAAGTTAGGCTTGTGTATATATATTTCATCCCACCCTACAATTGTCTAGACATTTCCATGTATGTCTTAAAAAGTGTTTAACCCGTCTTTTGGACCGTTTTTCTTAGGCTTAGGCCTAGTTTAAAGCGTGGTGTTGAGGAAAATAGGTCAACCTTTTAGGTGAGAGTGTGAGCTGTAAATCCCCCTTTTTAAAAATCCACTTTAGGCTAACATTGAAGGAAATCTGTAGGTACCTTGTTTGCTGTGACCTTTGAGGAATACACACTACAGGAATAAGTATCCAGAAATCGCAAGAACTAACAGCCCCCTTAAGTCTCTACACTTGTCACTAAATTAATGAAATTGTATGATCTTTTCACATGCTGCAATACCAACTGCCTGAGACATGATTGTCAGTGCTTTCCCTAGTCATTTCAGATTAAAATATGCACACACCCAAAGAAGAAGGGGAAGAATAAAATATAGGTGTAGCTCTTCTGGGCTAAGGCTCTGGACTTTTTTTTTTTAGAGGGAGTAGACATTAAGAAAGAAATTTCTGCCTAAGATAGTCTGCACTGTTAGATTAGGAACTGTATAAAACTGTAAAATCTATTCTGATATATGTCTCCAAAGCACGATCGCATATCCAAATTTAGCTTCCCCTTCAGCCCACAAAACCATAGATCCCCCAAAAAAGAGACATCATCAGTACCAGCAAAACGTCAACATCCTAGTTTCACAGAGTCTCCTAACAAAGCAAAATGTATTAGACTTAGAGAGAAGCAGTTACATAATTTATTAGTAATTGTTTACCACTTTAAGCACACTGGAACTCAATTTGAAGGCAGAAAAAGAGTCACCCACCCAAAAATAGGAAGCTGAGAAGAAATACCCCTTGAGGAGGAGGAAAAATAATTCAAACCTTCAACTTATGAATGGCAGATAAAGCCCATAACAACAGCACCATGTCATCAGCACGTAAAAGAATCAACGGAAGTAATTATGGCATTAATAAAGGAAAAGCAAAAGATAAGAAGCTCAATTACTAATAATAAAAGAAGAGGGATAGAGGTGGGAAGTGTAAGCAGCGGTTTCCATTCAAATCATCACCATACTTTAAAAACAGGAAAAAAATCAAGAGCTTAAAAATCAAGATCAAGGGAATAGAAACAAGTAACATACTTCATGCATCATTAAACAATGTCTATGCAATCCCTTTAATGTACTTTTAATTTATACTGTAACATTTTACTTTTGAGCGAAAAAAAAAATTACTTAGCATTTTTGCAACATGTAACCTTAAACTGCTACTGCTACTGCTACCCTATCTCTTGCTAAAATAATTAAAATCAGTGAACAACATACTGTACTAGATATTAACTCACTATCTGACAGTAATCTAATGCAATCTTTAAAATAAAAATTGTGTATCTTTCTTCTTTAGTAAAAATTGCACTTTTAGATAATAAATTTTACACAAGATCAGTCTTTGTTAACACTGAACTGAGAATTACATGAAATTATGTACTGTCAGAGTAACATTTACCAAAACTGTGACTTCTTCTAGATTTTAACTTTGTTTTGTACATCTAATCATCGCACCGACTGGGAAGTTACAGCAGGATCCATAAAAAAGATGGAAAAAAGCCTGTGTCTAGCTTGACTGCTGATAAGATTATGGTTGTTTGAAGAAGAGCAGTAAGATTCACATTCTTTTCTTTTGTGTGAGAAAAACTGAGGCTCAAATCAGTAGACAAACATATAGAGCAACCAGAAAACATACACAGATAATTTATGATTATATCTTTGAAACAAAAATGTTACCAAATTACGGATTCAACACAATTTCAGAGGACACTAAAAACCCAAAAGTAATCACAAGCACAGAACTGCATAATTAATGTCACTACAGCCTGCAAGATTTTACTTATAGTCTTTTAAAAAATATTTTTAAAAATCAGCTTTTTTGTTAATAAAATTCGGAGTACAGAAAAGAGCGAGGATTAAAAATCTTGATATGACATGTACACAGTTTAAAACATAATATCGGCTGCACCATTCACTTTCTGAAGCCCCAAGTTTCATAGTACTTTTACTCTTTTAGAAACAAACCTTTGCGTTAAATGTCTTGGGTCAGAAGGGTGTACATTATACTGACTTTTTACTGTATGATGACTTGAATGAGATGAATGAATTATGACATGACATCACCCATTCATGAGATTTCTGTTGGCGTAGCTAGTTCAGAAACATTTCAAAATGATAGAATAGAAGCTTTAAAGAAAAATTAAAAGACACAAGAACTACCTATGGAACTGGTAGCACAAATTACAATAAAACGAAGTAAGAGAGCAATTGCGTGGATTAAACAGCCAACAAAGGTAATGAAAAAAGATATAAAAGGGAAAGAATACATACATATATACATACATATATATATATACATATATACATATATATATATATATACATATATATATATATATATATATATATATGATATATATATATATATATATATATATATATATATATATATATATATATATATACAGGGCTTGAAATAGACCGCGGCGCCGCCGCAATTTGCCTTGGTGCCTTTGCAATTTGCCGTAATGCCCTTAAAATCAAAGTGTCAGCTGCAGCAATTTTTGCAGCGCCCTTATTTTGTTTTAAAAAAATAATAATCAAAATGTAATAAACGGTGGAAACGATTGAACCAATTGATTCAGTCAGTACAGTAGGCCTACATAATAATGTGGTCTATGAGGGTGGGCGGGCGGAAGAGAGGAGTCAGTTCGGTCTCACGCCTCATCTCGTGCCCTCCCCGCCAGCTCCAACCTTGGACCGATCGTCCATACATGGCTAGGCCGATAGTGAGTGAAACCTTTCTAGGCCTATCTCTATTTTCAATAACAGTGAAAACAGTTCATAGCAAAAAGTGAGCTTAAGAAGAAGTCACGTTTTCAATGTTTAAAAAAAAATGGTGATAGAACAAGAAAGCACTGAGTTCGCGACATACTGGCTTCTGTACACGTATCCCCCCCCCCCTCCCCCGACACACACATACGAAATGAAGGGTGCAAAATAGTACTTGTTTTTTTAAAAGTATTTTACAGCGCTCGCAACAGGATAAGGTCATATGAGCGCGCGGGACACACATACATTTTCAGTTGGTAGGAAATTTTGAATTTTGCCCTGGTGACAGCCGAAGCCTACTCTTATCGATTTTGGACCACCAAGGCATCTTTAACGGGCGCAACTTGGACACGCGACCTCCGAGATTTTTCGCCCTTGTCCGAGAAGGCTAGGTGTAGATCTTTCCTACCAGAAGATCAGGGGTGTGGCAGAAAGACAGCAGTAAGAAGGAGCCAAGGAGAAGCAGTAGAAAGACAGCAGAAAGAGTCAGGGGCCCAGAGGAGGGGGCAAAGGAGGTGAGGGGGAAGGGGCAGAAAGTAGAGAAGAATGCAGACAACAGAACATTGCTGGAGAGCAGGAAAGAAGGTGAAAGGAGAACATTTTTAGAGAAGAAATTTTTTTCGATCGCTACCCGGATTCGAACCCTTTGAATGAAAAGTGAACACCTTAAACTCTAGGCCACGAGAGCCCCCAATGCGCTTGTAATATTTATTAGGCTAATTTGATTTGAATAATATGGTTCTACAATAGTTGGGGGGAGGGGCTAAAAATTACAAATGTTTGTGTACAAATACATGTATTTGAGCTTATTTAGAGGGTCCAAAAGAGAGGAGATATATGCAAATTTTGACCGATCATAATATGACCTATGAATGAAGACCGCTGAATGGATGATTTCTTGGAAACGGCCGAGAACTGTAACCCTTGAGTCTCGAAGTTTTTCTTGAGCGTTTTGTTCACGAAGTTACTGTAGTTTTATTAATTTCATTTGACCAAGACCATGCCAAAACGAAAATGAAAGTTGAAGGAGTAGTGAAAGCAGCAAAAGATCAGATGCAAAAAGTTAGATGCATTCTACACTAAATTTTTATGGTTATATATATATGCATGTAGAAAATACACGTATAAATATAATTATTTTGGTTGTAGCCCATTTTTCTTAATGTGTGAGTGTGTGTTTGGGGGAGGATAGAGGGATTCAAGCATAGCGTGTGTGTGCCTGCAAGAGATATTTGTGAATTTATGATACATGTACACATAGGTTTATGTTTCAATATGACTCATTTTAGTTTTATAAGCATAATATGTTTAAATGCTCATTTCATTCATAATATAATTTTACAAAATTTTCCAATGACTCACTCTAGTATAAGTAAAATATGTTCTAAATACTCTTTTCATTCTCATTCATAATTTTACAAAATTTTCCAACCCTCTATACTTTTGTGGAGAGCAAGAATAAATTGTATTGTTATTTACATAAAAGTTGTGATGCACGATCCAGTATTACCAACTTTAATCAACAAAATGATCACTAAGTTTTGCCTTGGTGCTCTCTGATTTTTAAGCCCCACCGAAGCAATTTTTGCCTGCCCTCCTGAACACATAATTCAAGCGTCCTATATATTATACAGTCAAACCTGCCTTAACGGGAACCTGTATATAACGGAAACCTGTCTTTCCGGAATCTCCCAGCTCCCCCTTGATATATTCCTCTTTAATTACTTGTATAAAACGGAAACCTGTCCAACGTGGAAACGGAAAGAAAAATCCGCTCCCTTCCGAGGGTTTCACCTGTCTAAGATGGAGAATGCTTTGCCAGTTCAGCCCTGATTTGAAACAAAACTCGCAAGTTTGGGTTCCACCGGCTCTAAACTTAATGCCATGGCCATGCCACTAGGCGAGGAAGGGGAGTAAGGGTAGCCAGAAACCAGAGATGTGAGGGGCGTCATTGGTTAACTGTGCTTGCTCCACCGATGGGTGGAACTAAGGGTGGAAGCTAAGGAGATGCTCTAGCGTTTCTGTTTTTAATAGGTAAAACAGTGGTCTTGAAAGGTGAGCACGGTGGTAATTGGATTAAGAGTAAGAGTGACCCATGTCATATTCAGACAGGATAGCGGTTGAGAGGTGTGAAGTCTTGACCACTGCTTGCCGATCAGACAACACCAACATTTTGTCTTGTTTGATTTTCAGTCTAAGATCACAAGTAAATTTATTTGATCAACGCGCAGATTTTCTAGCAGCGGCAGCAATCCGAAGATAGACAGACAGACTGAGGAGGGAATGATAGAAAGGAGGAAATTGGCCAGATTTTAATCAATCTGCAGGTACAAATGTACTGCCGACCAACCCGCAATGAATGAATGGGGATAGACTAACGGAATAATGGCCGATGGCAGGAAATGCGCAATCTGGCAGGTTTCTATAACATAAACTTATTGCCGAGAGAATTACCATAAATATTCGTAACTTATTATACAAGACAATGCGAAGGTGAGTACGGATCTTTTGCTACGGAATTTCGGTAGTCCTATGCTGTCGCAGATTTTTACGGAGGACCTGAACAAGTACAGAACTGGCAGAAAGTACGGATTTCTGTAAAAATACGGAAGAGTGGAAGCACCTCTGAAAGACAGCAGAAACCCCCCCCCCCCCAAGGAATAGTAGAAAGGCTGCAGAAACTGAGAAAGAGTCAGGAGCCCAGAAGAAAATTCCAAATAAAATTAAACTTTGGGGGCTCTCGTGACCTAGAGGTTAGGTGTTGGTCTGTCATTCAAAGGTCCCGGGTTCGAATCTGGGTAGCGACAGAAAAATTTTCTTCTTTAAAATTGTCTCTTTTCACCTCATTTTCTGCTGTCTAGCAATGTTCTGTCATCTACTTTCATCTCCCCTTTCTGCCCCTACTTCCTCACCTCCTTTGCCCACTCCACTGGGCTCCTGACTCTTTCTGCAGCCTTTCTACACTGCTTCCTCTTGGCTCCCTCTTACTGCTGTCTTTCTGCCACACCCCTGATCTTCTGGTAGGAAAGATATACACCTAGCCTTCTCGGACAAAAGGGCAAAAAATCTCTGAGGGCACCTGTGCAAGTTGCGCGCGTTAAAGATCCTTTGATGGTCTAAAATCGATTATAAGAGTAGGCTTCAGCCGCCACCCGGGCAAAATTCAAAATTTCCTACCAACTGAAAGAAAGTGGCTATTCTCACCCGCCGGAAGTTCTCGCAAGATCAACTCCTCCCCTCTTCTCTCTCTCTCTCTGTCTCTTTCTGAATACTGTCTATCGGTGTGGACGATCAAATTGACCAAAACAAAGTTAAAAAATGATGTTAA
>NW_004797336.1:118879-122314 GCF_000002075.1 Aplysia californica | reverse complement strand
GTTCACGGCACAGAATTCTACAATTTTTCTGTTATCACAGTATAGAATTCTGTGGTTTAGGGTGAACGCAAAATTTGGTGAACGCGCACCGGGTGAGAATAGCCACAAGACTCGCCTGCACTATTCTCACTCCGGGTGAGAATAGAGGTGGCCTTGAAGAATACCGGACCAGCGGACTGAGTTTGCCTATGTATGTCTCAACCTTAGGAATTCATAATTTTCCTGTTTTCAATATCTCTCAATGGAGAATCTCGGACCAGTAGATCTATTCCATAAAATTTTGTCAGGGGGGAGACCCCCCTGAACCCCCCTTCCTCCACCCCTCCAACCTACCCCACATTCTCGCACAATGATGTACGAGTGGTCCGGTATTCTTCAATCTTCCCTCCTAATATAGACTATTATAGATCAAGATCTAGATCTAGATCTAGATTCTAGATTTTATGTAGATTCTAGATCTAGATTCTAGAGATCTAGAGATCTAGAATCTTAATCTATGGTTTTCTTGGCCTATCACATCTAGATTCTCTAGATCTATTATTCTAGATCTAGATCTATTATAATCTAGAGAAGTCTAGATCTAGATCTAGATCTAGGCTAGATTCTACATATATATAGCTCAGAGATAGACCTAGATCTATGCATTCTAAATAAACAAATATTGACTTGAACTGAGATAAAGCGAAAACATGGCCATACACCAAGAGTTCTTAAACTTCGTAAAAATCAAGATCAGCTGATTTTGCCTTTGTGTCGCTTGCACTGTTATAACAAGAAGATTTGCGAGCCCAGTTATTGCACATTATCTGTGCTTTTCATTCACAATGGGCATCATAACAATGAGTTTTGTCTTGTCTCGAGAGCTTTCAAAATGAAAAGACTCACCCTTGACTGTAATTTTCACTATGATATATGGTGCATTGTGCTTGTGTCAACACAATCTGCGAATTCAAAAGTGCAGATTCCTCCGTTGCGTTTTGTTAGGCCAAGTGGGCATTTGCTTACTTTCCGGCACGCACCCACAACTAAAAATAAAACTAGGTCAAAATGGCGGTTAAGTAGGTAGAATAATCGGAGACGATGTATGCTTTTTCCTCTTAAAAGTAAAGAAAATCATATATTGGGGAAGATTCAAAATCTCAAATTTTACAGACACATAAAATGAATTATCTTTGAAAGTTTCAATTGAGTTTGAAACGTTTCAGTGTACTAAATTGTGAAATAATAATGGATCCTGTTTTCAATAATAGGGAGGAAATCTGTTGAATGGATTTCTCAAAACAAACAGCCTGCCACCTCGTGGGCGTGTTTGCTGCAAGATTTGAAGAAACCAAGTCTAGGCCTAGGCCCTAAATTAAAAATTTTTAAAAGAGTAGATCTAGTCCTAGTGAAGCATTCATCGCTATCAGTTTTTAGACACAAAAGCAATGCAACAAATTACCGAAAGCAAGAAAGATTGCAATAGTCTGCCTCCATATTATATATATCTAGATATATGATACAGAGAATTAAACAAATTCCAAATTTATACTCTATTTTATGTGTGCATCATTGTCTCTCTCTCTCACTCTCTCTCTCTCTCTCTCTCTCTCTCTCTCTCTCTCTCTCTCTCTCTCTCTCTCTCTCTCTCGCTCTCTCTCTCTCTCTTTCTCACTCTCTCTCTTTCTCCCTCTCTCTCACTCTCTCTCTTTCTCACTCTTTGATCTCATTCATTCTCTTTATACTTCTTCCTTTCTCCACCTCCTACTTTTTATCTTCCATGATGTTCATGTAATCTTGTTTATTTTGCTTTTACTAGGAGTTCACGGAGAGAATAAAAACACAACAAATGTATTCCCTTTCATAAAAAAATAGAGAAAATAAAATAATAACTTATTAATAAACCGATATTATTAAATAAAATTTAAGATTCGAAGCATTTCCGCTTCGTCCTTTTACTCTTCGTTGTTTTTGGTACCCCAACCATTGTAGATCCACTTCACGAGGATGCATTTTCAACACATTTTCCCTTTGAATTGATCTAGATCTACTTCAGCTCAGAATACCTAACTTTCGAGTACTTCGGCTCGTTGTCCCAGGTATCAAATTTCATATCGTTTCTTGTTTTAGACGCTTTAATAGATGTAAGCTGGCGTACAACAAAGGTTCTGTCACCAGGCAGGGTCCCGTTCGCAGCCTCAATTTGATCACACACTGATCTGAAAGAATGATAACAAGATCGTCTGGCGCTTTTTTGGTAGTTCCCACCCCGCAATTGTTATTCGCGGGTTTTGGACCCAAGAGTACGGGGTTTCAGGGGGCTTGCCCCCCCCCGACCTCTAATAGGAATAAGGTGGGGGGTTTCAGGGCCCCCCTGATTTTACCATAAATTTGATGTTTTGCAGTTGTTAGGTTTGATATCTTAGCTCGCCGCGCATCAAACGTATAGATTTAGATCTAGATATCTAGGCCTAGATCTTGATGTGTCTCTAGCCTAGATCTCTAGATCTAAATCTAGATCTAGATCTAGGCTCAAATAAAGGGGGTGGGAACTACCGAAAAAGCACCAATCACAATCGTCTGCCTCAGCATAGCGTGTCGGCTTTTTGCCGGCCCGCAAACAACGAAATGTGAATTTTATTCTTTTCTTTTTTTTTTTTTTTTGCAATTAAAGCTCAATTGACGTCTTATGATTGTCTAAAGGTGTGTGTATTGAATAACGTAGTCTAGAATGTCTACGAACTCTTTTCTGAAGAATTGACTGGTCATGTAGGCTCTAGTCTGGAGGCTAGATCTAGATCTAGATCTACATCTAGAATCGGTGATCTTGTAATTCCGTTCGTTATAGTCAACGATCCATTTGTTTACATCCAGAGAACTCCGGAAGTCTTGATGACCAAATAGGCAACACAAAGAACAGGGAAGCAACCTAGCCTCAAAGGCTGAATCTTCAAGATGGTAAATTTTCACTTTCACCCCCACGCCCACACACACATAGCCTAGATTTAGATCTATATATGCACTGCTTGGGGCAGGGGTCAAACTGCAGTACTGTTTGCTGCATATCACTCATAAAAAGGCACTAGTGATGTCGCAAATCAATTATTTTCAAGAAAATGTCAAATTCAAATCTAACTTTGTAAAATATCTAATTGTAGGTTAAAACAGGAGGGCATGCCCCCCTGTAATCCCCCAGATTTTCTTTTACTCAGGGGGGCAGGCCTCCCCTGGAACCTCTCGACTGGTTAAAAGCACGTTTATATCTCGATTAAGAAAAATCAAATATTTTTAAAACGATCAATTTGCAACGGAAATGAAGTTGATATTCATGTTCAGCGCATCAATATTTAGTAAAATGGACAATTGGTAGCTAAGTGTGGGATGGGAGGGAAAGTAAAAAATACCCATCAAATTATGGTAAAATTCAGGGGGGCATGCCCTCCACCCTTGCCCCCC
>NW_004797336.1:101039-118566 GCF_000002075.1 Aplysia californica | reverse complement strand
TGTTGTCACCGCTTACAACTATAGAAACCTAACAGCCATTCAAATGTCGTTACGGCTCAGAAAGAATAAGCCGGTTCCCACGCCCGTCTTTAATGAAACTTTTCTTGTAAAAAAGTAGAAGACTTTTAAAAAATAGCTCTGTACAGAGGGCTCACGCTCTCCCAGCCCTGACAATGGGGTGAAAGTTTACGACATACTTTCCCCCAGTGACGCAGTTACCTATGCGCCCATTGGGCCTTTGTTAGGCGTGTTTTATTTTCCGCAGCAACACAACCCAACCCAATTCATAGACGGTATGTGTTTGGAGTGCTGTGTGTTTGTGCCTCTGAGATTTAACATTTTTATTAATTACATCAAACCACTTTTGAGGCAACGTTTTCTTCAGATAAAAACTAATTAGAGAAATTTGGAAGTGAAACGGCTTCGTTAACTAAGAACAAACTTTAAAGTGATGGAAGACAAAGGTGACTCTTCTCGTTTGAATGGTTCTCAAAATGCCATGGCTGGCCGTGAGTATAGAAAAATCATTACTGTTTTGTTCTTATATTGCTTGCTTTTTGGTGGTAAAGAAGTGGGAGAAACCTAAGCCCCACCCAAATCTTGGTCCACCCACCGCCACTGCATTCTTTGTTTGAATTTTGATTTACTGGCTTATATTAGTGTTTCCTTCCAGTCTCACGCTTTTAGTTCACTCCTCAACAATTACATCAATTCTGGGTCTCTGGCGTTCAGCTTTGGACTTAAACGAACGAAACTACAAAATTGCCGTAAAATCTAGATCTAGTTAAAGTAAAAGTGACAGTATTCTAGTTCGAAGTAGAATCTAGATTTGATTAGAAGAATACTGAACTGATTGAATCATTGTCATTGTGAAGAAATAGACTATTGAAATTGAAAGAAGGCAACACCTAGTCTAGATCTAGATATAGATCTAAATTGTGGTGAAAAAATCCTGTCTAAGTCTAGATCTAGATCTCAAGTCTAAAGTGACAAATGGTTGTCAACAAATTATCGAACTAGCATTCTAGTCTAGCCATCCTTTAAAGTACGTCTAATCTAGCCGTAACTGTACAAGTACAGGTAGCCACAAGCGGATAGCTAGAGAACGACAACTAAATGCCATTGGCCGATATTTATAGTAACAACCATATCTTGTTTGACGTCATTGAAGGATTCCCACTTTGTCAGTCATCGTGGCAACACCACCGCACTACGGCAGCCTACCGACACGGATTATTTTCTTTGCAACTTGCAAAACTGTTCCGTTCGGTTCTCTGTGATTGTGCATCACACTTTTTTCGTCCAGATTGATTCTAATGCTGTACACTACGTAAACTGAGAAAAAAAAAAGACCTAGAGTAGGCCTACGTACAAAAACAAGTTCAAAGTTCAACAACGCTGCGCAAATAATTAAAGTTTTGTAAGCACTAGAAATTAAGCGCTTACAAGAGATTGGACTCTATAAGACGCTGAGCTGCAAATGGAGTAGATCTAATTTGAGACTGCGGGTTTTGCAAATGGATACTGTGAGTGCAAAAGCAGTATACTAGGGAGAACCACTAGGAAAACTCTAAGAGGGAAGCTTGGAAACTGCCTGTGCAAACCACATGCTACGCAAATCACGATTAGATGGCGCGGCGGGCATCCCCCTTGCGAGGTCAAACAAGATGGTTGTTACTATAAATATCGGCCCGTGGCGTTTAGTTGTCCTTCTCTAGCTATACACTTGTCAGCTAGCCTGCCAGTCTAGCCGTACTTAGGGTAGACTCTATTGATGGAAACCTGTTGGGTACACAGGTCTCATTAAAAGTAAATTCAGGTTTAAAATAACATGCATGTGAGAAAGGCACCTTTTGGTTTCATCTGAAATACACTTAATGTAGGCATTGCTGACTAAAATTTTATTTAATTTACAATTCAGTATTTTTTGCTTTTTGTCAGTCTGGCCATCGTTACTAAGTATGGCTAGCCTGCCAGTCTAGCCGTCTTTAACCCTTAGACCCCGAGAAACATTCTGACCGTTCCAGAACTTTATCGATGCATGATCCGATAAACCCCTTCAGTTCACCGGTCTGGGTCTGGTAGTCACGGATCCAAGTGAGCCTGAGTCAGGCCCTTCTTGGCATAAACGTGTGTGCAAAAAACTATTCTCTGGCAACTCTGATTAGTTTTTGTGTGGATATTTTGTTATTGTGTTTGATGTATTTGTTATTTTGTCTATAGTCAATCTCTATTTGTTGTGACCCATGTGAAATTCCCTTAAAATGGTCGACAAGGCCAGGCAGGGGGTATTACTATTAGGGTCAGTAGAGTCAAGGCTCAAAGGGTTTTAAGTACGGCTAGCCTTCCAGTTCCAGTCTAGCTGTACTTAGGTTTGGCCGTATTGACCGAAACCTGTTGAATACACACTGGTCTAATTTTTGTCATTATTCAGGTTTAAAATGTAATATTCTGGTTTCGTCTCGAATTCAAATACAAACTACTTTAGGTATTGCAAACTAAAATTTTATTTAATAAAGATCTCTACAATTCAGTATTTTTTGCTTTTTGCCAGTCTAGCCATCATTATGATTATTCAGTACGGCTTGCCTAGCCGGCCGTCTAGCCGTCATTACGTAGGCCTACGGCTTGCCTCTTCTTTATTACATAGAATCAATATTTTATATTAAAGCCCCCACGCCCCCCCCCAAAAAAGCCAGAGGTCAGTTTGGGGGCTCGATGTTTGTTAAGGCAAACTCTCAGTATCCTAGCCCTGATCGGTAGGTGTAGTCCTTCTTTGACAACTCTGCGTCCCCCATCAACCAAGCCCTGTCTTTTAAAATTAAGGGTCTCTGCTAGATTTGAAGGCGTATCATATATTTGATTTTTAAGTAGAGTGTGACCTGAAACAGGGTTTTTTCTTTAACAGCCTATACCTGTCTGATTGGGTCAGCCCACAGAATAATGCTCTGTTTTTTACTTTTTTTGGTAAAGGAAAAATTACCCATTGCAGTTGCAAAAAAGGTGGGGTTGTTTGAGTCAGGAGTTTGGAATCAGCTATGGCTAATGTAAAAACAATTTTAAAAATTTATTCACATGACAAGAAACTTAGATTGATTGTCAAGCTGCTTGAAGCCGATTTATAGAATTTGATGGGTGTATATGTCTTATATAATAGGGAGGTGAACAATTACAGCATTTTTAACTCATCAAGAGGACATGGGTATGCGGAAGACTTTAGTTAAATTATAAAATATGTAGAATGTTGCTATCCTAAACCATCCAGCAAAGAATCAATATAAATTATTGAAAAAAACAGTATTAAATATACACATCATCATAGTTCATAGTAGTATCATTTGTTTGTTGACAGTTTAATTTTTTACATTTTTGTTGATTCAATGTTTTTACTGTTTGAATAAATAATTAAAAATGCAATACAGTGTGTTCATGGCTAGATTGTAATTTCCCAACCTGAATGTTGTAGGTCTTGGAAACCATGTCACTGAAAGTACCACACTCAAGAATGACATGTATTATAATTAAACATTGTTTTTTCATTGGTCCACTGGATGAGATATTATATTTTTCCCGTTCATCACAGGATTTTGTTTATTAAATAAATAAGAGATGTGATCATCATGAGAACCACTAACTTAGTTATTTTATGAATGTATGATTTAATATTTATGCAAATATCAGTGCAAGATCTTTTGTTGTTTCACATCCTGGTTTTACTGGGAGAAAAGTTTACTAATGACATGTAGATAAAGACGAGAAAAAGGGGCAAGAATTCACTCATCGTAGTAGGTTGGTTTCATATTATGTTCAGTTTTGTACATTTTGTTATTAAAATATCGTGTAGCATGTAATCTACTGTTGTTTTGAGACTTACTTTTTTAACTTCAAGTCAATTGTAGGATAATATTAGACCTTGCTCTTGTTATGGCATTTTGATTTTATTAAATGAAAACAAACCATTTATATTGTCCTTTTGATGGCTTTTTCACAGTTCATAACCTTTGAATTCATATACTTGCGAGCAAAAGAAACGCAAAATCCTGTTTACTTTGCAATGGTGATCATCTTCGTTTTCCATTTTTTTACAAAAGGGGGGAATTTAAACACAAACTGTTTTCTAGCATTATGAAAGGATACGTGGGGCATCACTGTGAATATTAAATTTAAATGGACAACATTTTCAACTTCCGGTTAATGCATCAAAATGCTCAGTAGTGGTTATGGCCACCATTAGATCGGATAACTGCGGTGCATTTGTGGTTCCCCTTGATTCCACCCCAGGTCATGACGTGATGTCCTCCCCAGTGATTCCTGTCTATGACACAGCTGTCACGATAACGTTCGTCTCCATTTTTATAAACTATGAGGCCTCTGTTTGTTGTATCTATGGAGAACAGGCATTTGACCAATAATGAGAATCGAGGACCAGTCTCTCAGATGGCTGTTGACATGGTGCTGGGCCCAGTTGAGACACTCAGACACTCTTGGTGATGGTGTGCGGTCAAGACTGGACCATAGTACGGTCTACGGCGTCTACAGCCTATCTGACACCATCGTCGGTTCACTGTGTCTCGACTTTGGGCTCTTCTGTGGGTACCCCTTATTAAATCTAATGTTGTTGTAGCTGTCTGAAGTCGATTTGAACGATACATCCGGACAATGTGTCTGTATGCATGTGCTTTGGTTACTCTGGGTCGACCTGACCTTTTTTGGTATGCTGTAGAATTAGCGAGCTGAAAACGGCTTATCAGTCAGTGGATAGTCTAGATGTGAACACCAAAATGATTGGCGACCACAATTGACCTTTCTCCTCCCTCCAAACAGCCTATTGCTCTTTCTTACAGTACAGCCCTAAAACGTGGCAATTTCGTCGCCAATGCAGGCGAAACGACCGAAACTATTTTTTACCACAGCTTTACAGCCGAGCTCAGGTGAACATTTTTCACCCTTTTTTTCACTTATTTAGACGGTGTTTCAGAGGCACCACGTTACTTTTTTCATGCTTCAATTAAGGGGCAATAACTTTAGTTGCCGGTGACAAACAAGACATGTGACTTTTGATTCTCAATGAGGCTATGACATACTATTGATGGTGTAAACTTCAGTCTTCTACCATAGATGGCTTTTTTAGTTATGGCCAAAATAGTTTTTTGCGTTTCTTTTTCTTGCTTGTATATAATATGCATGATATTATGAGAAAGGTCTCATTAAATACAGGCATTTATGTGAATAACAGATTAAATAGTTTTTGAGTCCAAACTGAATTTTTTCGTATTAGGTATGATAGGCAAACCATTAAATCTAAAATCTGATTGTCATTCAGTGAACATGAATTTGATTTTATGTATATTTTGAGATGTCTCTCATGTTACTAAGCATTTTATGTGAATGGCAAATCAATATTTAATTTTTGGGCCCAAACTAAAATTTGTAATCATAGTTTATGAACAAAACAGAATGTCATCATGATTAAAAAAGAACATGTTACATATTTACTCATAACATGCCCTCTGACCTGTTTAACCTAATAACATTGTTTCGTGGCCTTTTGTTTATTACTTGGCTGTATAATGAGACCAGAGTTTTATACTCCAATGCAATTCTTTTCAAAGCGACTTTACCTGGATATCTTTGTAGTGTCACTCATGATTCGTTCATATAATTATTACGACAGAGCATGAGTTCCGTTGACAAATTTTCAACCCTTTGTTTGCTTTTATTGCAGTTCTCTCTCTTCCAAACTCACCATGGAGTCAGAGATGAGTGAGCGACACATACAGGCGGAGTCTGTTCTTTCCCCTGCTCAGGAGAAGGAGTCTAGCAATTCTGGGACCAGTGAAAGTGAAATGTTCCCCCCAGGGCTAAACAGCTCTCTGGATGCCATGACTTCTCTGTTACCTGAGTTTGCCTCTGGAAAATCAAACATGTCTGAAGGACTACCTTTGCAGTCTTCCCAACAGGATCTCAAGTTTTTTCCTGGTCTAGGTCCAAACATGAACCTGGCGTATGACGAATTAAATAAAGTGTATGTCTGCCATTTGTGTGACTTTCGTACTGCTTTTAGAAACAGTTTGTTAAACCACCAGGCTGTGCATTCAGATTTGCGCCCCTGGGTTTGCGCCATGTGTGAATACGCGGCCAAAAGAAAACAGGACCTGAAAAAGCACTTGCACACAGTTCACGGGATGATGGTGGAATCAACACAGCTGAAACCAGTGATGGGTTTTCCTAATATGAATCTGTCTGGTTCTGGGCCTGCTCCACCTAATGCAGGGGAAGGCCTCAATTTTTGGGATGTTGGGAAAATGGGTAAGTCATCATCAGACTTCGATCAGTCAACTTCTGCCATCATGCACTCCTCTAGTGGGCTTCCAAGTTCCCGAAAAATGCAGGGAAAACTGCCCCCTTCTTCATATGAGTCTTCCAATTTGCCAAAACAAGACTTCATGCGAGAGAGTATGGCTCCTTTATCAAAAATGGGTATGGCGTCAGCATCAGACCCTGAACAGGGGGAGTCCTTATCCTCTCCTGAAGATGACGATTTACCCATATCTTTCCCAGCAAGTTCTCCTTTGCCTTGTAAAGTAGAAGTAGAAGGGCAAGCTGATGATTCGCAGTTGTCTCCAGGAGAAATCCCTGCGGAGTCTTTCCCAAGCAAAACCGAAAGAGCTGATACATACTCCGAATATGATGGCATGCAGGGACACATCCCCTTACCAACTACACATGGATCACAGGATACCAAACTTTTATTGGACAAGTTTCTGCCATCCAACCCCTCGCCTCAAGACTTCATGCGAAGAGCAGGAAACAAACGTCCTCGAGAGTCCTCAATAGATCGTTCCGCTTCGTATGGTGAGAAAAGCCATCAGCACTACCTCCAATCTTCTGTCACTGGTTTCTCTTCATCTTCTTTGCCTCTTCGCGGCAAAATCTCCCGCAAATCTGATTCTGAGGATCCTCCCAGCTGTAGTAGTAGCACGAACGTGACACGCATACAGGGGAGCCAGACGCGTCAGTCATTCCTGTGTGAGTTCTGTGACATTATGTTCTTCCAGCGGGCTATGTACCTGATGCACGCTGGTCTCCATGCTGCGCACAACCCATGGTGCTGCACAGTATGTAACCACACTTTCACAGAGAAGTACAGCTTCACCTCTCATTTCATTAACCAGCATTAGTTAAGACAGTTTTTTCTGAACAGAGTGGGAGATGAAGGAGTGTGGCATCAATGCATCTTTTACTTTTCTGATATCCTTGTGACGATCTAAGGAAGTTTAGATAATTTCAAGTTGTTGGGTATACTGCTACGGTTCTGTGGGTCTGTGTCATATCCACCTCTTAAATTACTTAATTCGAAATATTTCACCATCATGCAGACACTCAAATTGATAATCAGGGCATTTCTATCTTTATAACTGAAAAATTATTTTAAATCTGTCCAACAAAAATATCTCAAATACTTCAAGTGTAAAATACATGGTGCCAGTTTTGCCATGTACCACTATTGAAATAGCGAACATGAAATGGCACCACCACCAGTTTTCTTTAATATCATCGCACCTCTTGAACACACAGTATGAATTGTACAGAGCCATCACTAGTCATATGATCTACACGCTTTCATTCTTGTGAATCACCTTTTAAGTGTCGCAGCCAAGCAAAACTGTTAACAGTGTTTTATCCCTTACCAAAATAAATGTCCTGCCTGTCCCAGTCCCAGTGGTACCTTATTATAATCATATGTTTTATTTCTTTTTTCTGCAACACTTAGTTGTGTATAAAAAAAGCTATATTGAGGCTTTTACTTTCAGGCAAATGGTTCTATTATGTTATTGTTCTGAACATGTTTTGGGTTTTTTTTTTTATGTTTTGAGATTTTTAGGGGGGGGGGGGGTTGGCATTGTATATCTGTTTGTGCTGATATTCTTGGGACAGGACTGTGTTGAATTGTAGTTGTACTGTCACGAGGCATGTGTGTCTCAGTGTGAGCAGGCCTTATTCTCTCAGAGATGAGCCCGGGTTTTTTTTTTACCGACTTGCTCTGTCTGTCACCCAAGAACAAAATGTTTCAAGAAAAAGGGTGAATATGTATTAGGTCTGATTTGCAAACAGCAATTTGTTGACCATATTTTCCCCTACGAGTGCATATGTTTCCTTGAAGTAAATTCGCTTTTCTGCCCTGAATTTAATCCACGCTTTCATTTGCATTTTGGACTTTTACTTAGGATGGTTTAACCGGTCTCTCTCTCTCTCTCTCTCTCTCTCTCTCTCTCTCTCTATATATATATATATAGCCATTGGAATGACTAAAGAAATACAATAAAATAAAATTGGAACTTTAGGGATGGACTAAGTTATAAATGAAATGTCTTAGCAGGACCAAGCGCATGTTTTGTCATCTTCTTCATTTTCATTGAGACCCTCCTTTTTGATGAGATCAATAAGAGCAAGGGTGTCCCTGGTAGCAAGATCTCTGTAAGTTTACGTCTTTGTCTGTGACTTTCAAACAATTAATAGAAGTGAAAAAAGGTGCTGCTCAAACTGATGAATATTTACTCAGGACTGAATGATAGTAAAGAGTGCCTTTTCAGATAAGAATTATAAAGTGCAAAAAGGTGTCTCCTGTTACTGTTACACTTAAGTCACCCCCTCGTATCTCCCTCTAAACCTTCTGTTCGGTCATTCAAACGCAAGCGGATATATTGATATTCAGCCAAAACCAATAACTAATTACTCCATTACTATTTCAAAGTAGTCTACATGTATTCAAATTTTCTAAGTTTCTGTCACTGACTCATGCTAATGACAAAAGACTGCTGATGAGAAGACAGTGAGAGTAATTATTTAGTTTTTACCATTGTCTCCGCCTAAGATAAGCTCAGGACAATAATTACCTTATTCACTGTAGGGTACAGATGACTATATTTAACACAAAGATGTTTAATACCAAATTCCTTTTACCTCGAAAGGATTTCGCATCCCCCTCCCTTTTTTAGTCAATGCATTACAACTTCCCCTATCATGAAATCTGTAAAAACTGAAGAGATTCTCTGGTCCCATAAAATTTGTGTTAGCAAGGGTTCATTGTACTTGTAATGTATTATCATAAGTGTGATTGCAATACATTCAGCATTTGTGCAAGGGAATCTAGTCGTTTTTTACAGTAAAATCTGATCATTCTTGATGTGTTTGAAAGTCGGATTACTTGTTTTCTCTTGGGAGGTTGTATCACTCTCAGCGCGTGTTGGCCTGGTCAGTCAAGGTTAAAGCAGCCTGCCTCCTAAATGATGTAAAATGTGTCTTAATGCTTACATTTTAAAAAGCTGTTTCTAAAACTATGAAGTTTTTGTGTTCATATAATATAAATAAATGTGGTATTTGCGCCGAGTCAAGATGATCGTAATTTGTTTTCATGCCAGCGACTTATCATAACCATAAGTCATAATTAGACATTCTTCATTTTTGTTAATGTTTGCGTCTTCTTCACAACAGTCTTACGAAGAGATTCACTACTTTTCAAATTCAAAAGAACTGAAAATGGTAAAAGTTTGTTGTCATTCCCTTTTTGTACACACTGATTCTTGCACTTGTGTGCAAACCCACTCATACACAGTGTTTTTCTCTTTATTTGTGCACACTTTTTTAAAATCGAGTGCAATTGTAACCAATGTTCAGGTATAGTAAATGGAATGACGTTATAGGTTTTTGCCTTTATAATGCTGAAAATGTAAAATATTTGTGCCAAAGAATATGAGAATTCAGCATGTTAGTATAAAAAGCCTATGCATTGCAGAATTTTTGTCTACTAATGTGTACAAGTCCACTGTTCCTCTCAACTATTTTTTTCACCATCAGTTTATGCCTACTGTGTTGAATAAAGTTACACCCCCTGGGGCGGTGCTACTGACTGAAGTTTCTTTAGGCCATTCCCAAATTGGGGACATTAACCATGTTCTTTTGCACAGTAGAATTGTAATTGTAAATGGGCTGATTTATCAGGGAACTGCAAAAGGGAACTCCTGCTTTTTCTTTCCTAATCCTTACTATCGTCATTTTCCTCTACTTCTTTTGCATGTTTGTCACACTCTTGTGACCCTCTATTTCCGGGGTGCCTTGATAGTCGAAGCAGACTTTGTTGTGCTGTTGAAGCTAGAGAGGTGAGCAGAGTAAGTCTGATTCCCTGTAAGGATTTCTCTGTTGACTTGACATCCGCCCCTTGGCGCTCATATGACCTTATGCAGTTGTGATCGCCGTAAAACCTCTACTAAAACTAAAACAAACGAATAAAGTTACATTGTATCTAAAGAGTATTTGGATATAAAAATGTATTTTTAATGATAAGTTGAATTAGATCTATAGTTTAACTTTAATAGAGTTTCTGTTTGTTCATGCTTTTGTTGTTGTAGTAATGCTGACTTTGTTTCTCAACATATCAAAGCAAACGACATATTCATGAGTAGCTTAAGCCACTATAAGCTTTTGTTGTGCTGCTGGTTATTTTTTGTAGTATGCGCCTTTTCATCATTGATTTTTTTCCCTTTATCATTGATTTGTTTTGAGCATTTTCATGGCTGATGCTCCAACAAGTCATAGAAATGTTCTAGTCACTTGTGTTTGGTGCTCAAGGCCTCAGACAAGTATTTTTTTTACATTACGTGTTAGTGTGGACACTTGTGCTGATTTAACTTTCCTGTTTTACAAACAGAAAAGAAGAATATACAAGTTTACTATTGGTATTAAACATAAGTCTTTGCTACCTATTGGCGACTCGGGTGACCCACATGTAATATAGAATAAGAAGCAAAACAATTTTTCGTGTCATTATTAAAGTTTTAACTACACTTTAGGTGGAGAGCTCAAGGACACAGTGTCTAAAGTGATTATTTCTGCTTAGGAATGAAAAGGATTTTCAGTTCTTGTATAAAATGCATCAGGAATAGTCTGTCTTCAAATGTGATGTAGCTCCCCGGCTGTCATGTCACAGTAAAGTCTTTTTTTAAGATTCGTTACAGTTCTTAGAGTTGTATTGAAATAAGCTGTATAACTACTTTTCAGAATCTGAATGTCACAGTCTAGAAAATGTTATATTCTTCGGCTGAATGTATTTTTTGTCAGCCAAACTTGTGTAATATAGAATCAAGCAGCTAAAGAACAGTGCGTTTTAGGTTTTAGGTCTCCAGAAACGGAACACTATATGTTTTTAACTTACTTGGCACAGATGTATAGATAAATATGTGTTGTCCTTTTGGTTACTGTTATAATTCACCTCTGATGATGAGAGACCCACTTCTGGCATGACACTTAAATGCCCAAACTGTGGTAGACAATGTTCTGTCTTTACCGACAGAGCAGTAGTGTTTGTAACAGAGTTGTATGTACTTGTATTTGTTTACATTTTATGCCCCATATTGAATGGTGCTCCTTGCTAATAGGGCTATTGCAAGCCAGAAAATGCTGATAGAAGGGCTGATGTTCTGCACTTTTTTTCATCGTCTTGTGACCCTTCAGATGGTGCAAGCTGCTAAGTTTTTCTTGTGGGTGGTTGGCGGGTGCTCTGGTGTGGTTTGCTTCTTCTTTCCTATCAAACATCTATCGTCCTTATCTCCCCTTGTTCTTTTTTATGTTTGTTACTCTCTTGTAACACCTCTTATCTTCTGGCGTTTATATGACCTTATGCAGTTGCGAGCGCCGTAAAACCTCTACTAAAACAACAAACATAAGTTTTTCTCATTTTGTCTTGAAACTGTTCCTGTCTTGCCTGGCCCACCAGTTGCCATCGTTCCACCTTCTGTTCCCAGGTCCTGAAAATGGTCTGGGTTGAGGTTCAGGCCTTATGAGAAAGCCTTGGTTGAGATCTATGTTTTTCTTGTGGGCATCTTTGTATAAATGATTATAGTATAGTAGTAGAGATCGATATTTTTTTCTTCATTCTATTAACTAGAAACTGTGGGTGGTTGACAGCAGCTCTGGTGTGGTTTGCTCCTTACTTACTACAAACATATTAAGATCTCTACTTCTCCTCCTTCTTTTCTTTGTACATGTGTGTTACTTCCTAGGAACACCCCTAAATTAGTACTTATGACCCATTTGTGTTGCAAGCGTTGTAAAACTCTCTTCAAACAAAAACTAACAAGAAACCTCACACTTTGATGTTCAAAATAGTATTGTGAACTTCTGTTGGTCAAAAGCAGCTGTGCTTGATAGTTTGATACAAAGGGAGTTTGAGGCTACTAGGACCTTGTTGTATCATTTGTGTGGCAGCATGAACTCTTCATTTTCTCTATTGAACAGCATTTTCTGGGGAATTTGGGATTTATTTATTTTTATGTTGCTGGATTTTTTTAAACAGTACATTCTTCTAATGTATCAGCATTTGTAATCTCAATTTTTTAAATGTAATGACTTTTTGAGACCCTCTGAAAATTACAGTTTGGCCGTGCTGCGGTACTTGTGTATAGAGAGTACAGGAAATATTTTATATGAAATATCAAGATGAGAAGATTTTATAAATCACTGGAGGTGACAAGCTTCTGCGTTTAACAGTGCTTTAATTGATGGCTCTAGATATTCTTTGCTCTCAGATGAGAAGGAACTGTTCAAATTTTACTTGCATTCAGAATCAGTGGGATGGATACTGAGACATTTGTGTACATTGTATTTTTTTTAGTTTTCTTGGTGTTTGCTCGCATTTACGGGATTCATATGATGTTGGTGCATAACTTAAGGTGTTTTGGGGGTTGGCTGGGTTTGTACTCGACTAATTTTTTTGTACTCTGCTACTGTCAGTTTCCATGACTACTTTTTTAAAAACTCTGGTGTACATGTATGTATTATTGTATTCTACATATATATTCTTTGGGTTCATATTTGAATGTTTGTCTGATTTTATCAGTATTACTTTGTTGCCCATTAGAGTTTTTGTTTGACACTATATTTTTAATGGTTGTTTCTTAATTTTTATATTTGTTGTATCTTTGTTAGCTTGGGCTTACGCATGTAAATGTCATGTTATACCACTAGTCACACCTGTTTTAGTGCTCTGCATTTTGCAGAACATTCCCATTTTATCGATAAATATTTGTACAGGGTTGTTTGGGGATGGTTTTTTTGTTTGTTGTTGTTGTTGATTTCTTTCGTAACCCTCACATATCAGAAAAGTATATTAGCAATACAATGACAAATGATTTGAACTGATATCCTGAAGAGAATGAAGTCACAAGTTTCTTATACTTTGTTTTTGTTCATATGTACTTTTTTCCCCCATGATGTTACAAGATTTCAGAAGCCAGGGTTTACGTGTTTACACTTAACAATAGACACTTTAATACATTGTAACTGACTGGTACAGGGCACTCGTTGATAACTACAAATGGACTTTTTTTTTTTTTACCCTGCCCAATTCTGTCATCTGCGCTTTTGTGTTTTATAATAATAACAAACCGTGCAGCATTTTGGATTTTGAAATTAGCTGTTAGTCTTAGAGTAAACACACAGGAGCATGTTTTACATATAATATAAATGAATAAATAAATAATGTGTTTCTTCGTTCTTATACGTTTATTGGTAATTTACACTTCTAAGTGTTGCCACCCAACTGGAGATTATTACTACAACTGGTTGGTTGTTAATTGTTTGGATCATGTTAGTCCTACATTCCTCAGCTCTTTCGAGTCACAAAGTCAATAGATTGACTTCTTAATATACTAAAAAAGTTAGTTTGAATGAAAAGATGCAAGTTTACATGAAAATGGTTTTATAGAGTACCCATACTATGGAAAAGTGAGATGACAGGTAGAATAGTAAAAGCATTCCTTGATTGATGAACTAATAAAAAGAACATGAATTGTCTCTGAAAGAAAGGGTCAAATTGATTTTCAGTGCAGTGCCCTTTTATGAGTTCAATCGTACAGATTCCTTGCAAAGGGATGTTATCATCCATGATGTAGATCACAACCTTTTTTTTTTTTAGGCCATGAGGTTGTAATTTGAATATTTTCTTGAAAGTCTGGTTAAATACTGTATTAGTGATTAGATAAAGATTTTGAAGTGAAACAGATTAGTAATTGGTGCAGACTGAAATGAGGAGCTAGGGTTTTCAGAGACTTTGTAGTCTCTTTTTTAAAGTTTCATATGAAACTTCTGTAATTTATATGCAAGGAATTTTGACTGAAATGTTGCATACATTTAGCAGGGTTAGAGCAGTCAGCCTCCGAAATGACCTGAGTTGTTAATAGGATGTGAATCAATGACTATCAGAATCTTTCTTACACAGTTTTTCTTACTGGGAATTGACCTTAACTGTGAGTAGTATTGAATTCTTGTTTTGGATATAGATTATTAAATAATAAGAAAATCACTTTTACCATCCCTAACCCCTTTAACTGGCTTCAAAATTAAAGCGTTTATTCACACTGTTTGCAGACTCCAATTGGTTCACATTTTTGTTTAGAAGACCTAAGGCTGAATGGTGAATGCAGAAAATTTGGTATTCAAGACACCTACTTTTGCTTGAGATCCTGTAGAATTGAGAATTACTATTGGACAAATAAATGTATTAAAATCTGAAAGATGTGTTTACGTAAAAGATTGCACAGTAACAAAACATGATCTTGTTAATAGGTATATTCAGGTTCTTTTTATATTTTATGTTGTAGTTCTTTTCAGTCCTGACATATCAATTAATCATATATAAGTGTTTGCTGTATGAAGATGAGCTCGCGTGTGGCCTTTCTCTTTGGGCTCTGATATGGCATAACAAAAATGTGTTTAGCAGAAGTTTGCTCTCTGTGACAGTCAGTATTCATGTGAAACAACTTACCTTTGTACTAAGACAGATAGTGTATGCAGGTCATCGCGATAGACCATAGGGCATATTGTCAAAAGCACTTTTCAAGTACATATTCCCTGTGTCATTTTTAAAACACATTATAAATCAAAAATTAATATGTAATGCAGTGATGTCATGGACAACTATTACTTCCAGCCTGATCAAAGGTTTGATAACATATATACCTTCACACATTTGTGCTTATTTCTTTTTAATTTTATCTACATTTTTGTGTACTGCTGCTTTGATAATCATAGAGGTGCTAGTATATTCATTATCTACTGTTCTCTCGAGTCTCTAACGTGGCTCCTAGACATTGTTTCCCTTTCTTTGGTCGATGTAAAACTTGGCATTTACAAAGCGTTTTTTGTTTATATATATGACCATGGAGTAATAATAGACTGTGTTCATGTACAGGATAGTGTAAGTGCATATTTACCATGTTCTCAAGCACGAAGTTTCCCCGTTGCTCTGGATCTACTCTGATGCGTTTATTAATATAAAATCACTTATTCAAATTATTTTTTTTTATCTTATTATGCATGGTTCATTTTAACCAAAGTGACGAAATAGACCAAAAATTTTCCATAAAAACACAGAGCTTGTGCATAGAAAAGTTTGCGCATAATTGTGGGATTGAGTGCCTAGCGACCTTATAAAAAGACTAAAAACTTATGCTAGTTGAGAAACATTGAGTATTTGAAATTTGTAGAACAGCAGGCCTGTCCAGGCAAAATTCTAGGCCATTCTCAACCCACAATGGGACCTTTGGTAATTGTAACTCTAAAATGCCTCCCTGAAAAGAGGACGCTCTAGCCTAGTTGGAAAATAACTCAAACATTAGAAATGTGAAATCATAAATGGAGGAATTTGGAAGAAGAAAGGTGTAGTATAGAAACTGTTTTGGCTACAGATGTGTCTAAAAATGGCTCATTGAAAGTTAACTGTAGGGGTTTGAGAAAAATATTAGAAAGTACAATGTAGTCAGTGTTTTTATGATGCTGTGTGGATACGTATGCAGTAATCTACTAGATTTTTATAGAACTATTCACACCAACTGATGTATTTTAGAATGTGTTTACTTTAACATACAAGCCAATGGGAGACCCATGACCTTCCGTAATTAATAAGTATTAGCTCACTACGCCTTTTACCCCTTTTTCATTTATCATGAGATATGGGGTTTGTGAGAATATTTTTTTCCCCTTTTTTAGGGTGCTCATACAAAAATGTACGTTTCATGTATATATATTACATTGCATACCGAGGCGTAGTGTTTGATAGTGTGTTGTATTTTTAATGCAGCATATATCAGGATGGGAGGGGTTATTACACTTGTATACCTGATGTGTTGATGGTATGTTGTTGAAAGTGGTTAAGTCTTGTAGCCTAAAATAATTTTTTTGTGATGTCTAGTTACAGAGTTTGGTACTACACTGGGGAGACATGTATGTTTTACTAAGGAGACAATTGAATTTGCTCTCTTGAAATCACTTTAGGAAAAGTAAAATGACAAAATGAAACAGCTGTTTTTATCTTCTGTCAGGTTAGTTTTTTTAGACTTGACCACTTTATTACAGACTACCGACATCGTTACTTCGTTCTCACTATGCAGACCTTCGTGAATATCGTCATACTGCACACGGTAAACAAAGAGCTATTGCATCTTTAAACGGAACTGTCCGGTAAAAAAAGAAAGGGATGGGGTATCTAGGTACTAGGTGTACTGAGTGGAATGCCCTTACCTACAGATGTTGATTGTCTCAGAAAAGTGTTTTCTGTTTTAATTAATTTTATGCGACTTTTAATTTCAAGTCATATCTGAGTGCCAAAACAATTAAGAACACTGCTTTAAATTAAGGAAAAAGGAAAACAGCTCCACCTCACCATCAACCCATGCTTTGTTGAGCTCAGTAAAAGATGTGTTTTAAAAATAAATACATATATGTGAGAGTAAAATAAGTTTCAGGAGAATCGTGATGAGAAGTGGCATTCAGTCCAAAGAATTTTTTTTAATATAAGGTGCCCTAGTAGACCCAGAATAATCTGCTCATTTTAAAGGCGGAGCACTTGGATTCGTCAGTCTTGTGAGAACAGACGTTGCAGAAATCTTTCTGGAGATATATTTATTATAATAAGATATATGAAGTGGGTTTGTGCTCCTTTCATGATAGTTATGTTTGAAACCAAATCTGTATATATGTTCTGATCAGATCATAACGTGTCTGAAAGGAATGTGTCCTTGGTATGTGAGAAAATTGTGCGAAATATGTGGTGAGAGCTATTTCATGTTTGAATATAATTATGTTTGTTCCATTATAGCTAAGTATACATTTTTTTATATCTCATGTACTGTACTGCCATGTCATGATGGTAATGGTAATCACAATTCATCCTCGGTACCTCAATAAACAAGAGAAGAGTTGTCCAGTGTGTTCATGTGTTCCTGTCCTGCTTCTTATGCTGATAACTAATCAGGTCCATTAACCCCTTCACTGCCTGATCGTGAACTTTATGTTTTGAAAACACGGCCCTGCAGCAGTCTTTGTTTTTGTAAAGTGTTTTACGGTGCTCGCAACTGCATTAGGTCATATGAGCGCGCGGGACACACCTAATATTTTCAGTTGGTAGGAAATTTTGAATTTTGCCCGGGTGGCGGCCGAAGCCTACTATTATCGATTTTAGACCACCAAGGGA